>NC_044558.1:110264263-110426202 GCF_007565055.1 Rhinopithecus roxellana
CACACATCACCAAGAAGTTTCTAAGAAAGCTTCTTTCTAGATTTCATCTGTGGATATTTCCTTTGTCACTGTAATGTTCATTGCGCTATGAAGTATCTAATTGCAGATCTGCCAGAAAACTGTGCTAACAAACTGATCACTGAAGAGAAACGTGTAACTCTGTGAGTTGCATTCACACATGGCAATGCAGTTTCTCAGAAGCTTCTCTTTAGTTATTATGTGAGGATATTTCCTTTATCACCATGGGCCCCTAGAGGCTCCCAAATACACTTTGCAGATTCCACGAGAAGAGTGTTGCAAACTGCTTCTTGAGGCAGAGGTTGTAACTCTGTGAGATGAACTCACAGATCAGAAAGAAGTTTCTCAGAAAGCTTCTTTCACGTTTTGAACAGATGAAATTTCCTTTATCAGCGTAGGCCTCAATGTGATCCAAAGAAGCCTTCTCAGATTCCTCAAAGACAGTGTTAATGGACTGCTCACGAAACATAAGTGTAACTCTGTGAGATGAATTCACACAATCACCAAGAAGTTCTAAGAAAGCTCTTCTCTAGTTTTCAGCTGTGGATATGTGTCCTTTGTCACTGTAATTTCATTGCGCTATGAAGTATCTAATTGCAGATTCCAGGAAAACTTGCTAACAAGACTGATCACTGAAGAGAACGTGTACTCTGTGAGTTGCATTCACACATGGCAATGCAGTTTCTCAGAAAGCTTCTCTTTAGTTATTATTGAGGATATTTCCTTTATCACCATGGGCCCCAATAGGCTCCCAAATATCACTTTGCGATTCCACGAAAGAGAGTGTTAGCAAACTGCTTCTTGAGGCAGAGGTTGTACTCTGTGAGATAACTCACAGATCAGAAAGAAGTTTCTCAGAAATCTTCTTTCACGTTTTGAACGGATGAAATTTCCTTTATCAGCGTAGGCCTCAATTGATCCAAAGAAGCCTTCTCAGATTCCTCAAAGACAGTGTTAATGGACTGCTCCCACGAAACATAAGTGTAACTCTGTGAGATGAATTCACAATCACCAAAGAAGTTTCTAAGAAGCTTCTTTCTAGTTTTCATCTGTGGATATTTCCTTTGTCACTGTAATGTTCATTGCGCTTATGAAGTATCTAATTGCAGATTTCCAGAAAACGTGCTACAAACTGATCACTGAAGAGAAACGTGTAACTCTGTGAGTTGCATTCACACATGGCAATGGCAGTTTTCTCAGAAAGCTTCTCTTTAGTTATTATGTGAGGATATTTACCTTTATCACCATGGGCCCCAATAGGCTCCCAAATAGCACTTGCAGGATTCCACGAAAAGAGTGTTAGCAAACTGCTTCTTGAGGCAGAGGTTGTAACTCTGTGAGAATGAACTCACAGATCAGAAAGAGTTTCATCAGAAGCTTTCTTTCACGTTTTGAACGGATGAAATTTCCTTTATCACGTAGGCCTCAATGTGATCCAAAGAAGCCCTTCTCAGGTTCCTCCAAAGACAGTGTAATGGACTGCTCCACGAAACATAAGTGTAACTCTGTGAGATGAATTCACACATCACCAAGAAGTTTCTAAGAAAGCTTCTTTCTAGTTTTCATCTGTGGATATTTCCTTGTCACTGTAATGTTTCATTGCGCTATGAAGTATCTAATTGCAGATTCCAGAAAACTGTGCTAACAAACTGATCACTGAAGAGAAACGTGTAACTCTGTGAGTTGCATTCACACATTGGCAATGCAGTTTCTCAGAAAGCTTCTCTTTAGTTATTATGTGAGGATATTCCTTTATCACCATGGGCCCCAATAGGCTCCAAATATCACTTTGCAGATTCCACGAAAAGAGTGTTAGCAAACTGCTTCTTGAGGCAGAGGTTGTAACTCTGTGAGATGAACTCACAGATCAGAAAGAAGTTTCTCAGAAAGCTTCTTTCACGTTTGAACGGATGAAATTTCCTTTATCAGCGTAGGCCTCAATGTGATCCAAAGAAGCCCTTCTCAGATTCCTCAAGACAGTGTTAATGGACTGCTCCACGAAACATAAGTGTAACTCTGTGAGATGAATTCACACATCACCAAGAAGTTTCTAAGAAAGCTTCTTTCTAGTTTCATCTGTGGATATTTCCTTTGTCACTGTAATGTTCATTGCGCTATGAAGTATCTAATTGCAGATCTCCAGAAAACTGTGCTAACAAACTGATCACTGAAGAGAAACGTGTAACTCTGTGAGTTGCATTCACACATGGCAATGCAGTTTCTCAGAAAGCTTCTCTTTAGTTATTATGTGAGGATATTCCTTTATCACCATGGGCCCCTATAGGCTCCCAAATATCACTTTGCAGATTCCACGAAGAAGAGTGTTAGCAAACTGCTTCTTGAGGCAGAGGTTGTAACTCTGTGAGATGAACTCACAGATCAGAAAGAAGTTTCTCAGAAAGCTTCTTTCACGTTTTGAACGGATGAAATTTCCTTTATCAGCGTAGGCCTCAATGTGATCCAAAGAAGCCCTTCTCAGATTCCTCAAAGACAGTGTTAATGGACTGCTCCACGAAACATAAGTGTAACTCTGTGAGATGAATTCACACATCACCAAGAAGTTTCTAAGAAAGCTTCTTTCTAGTTTTCATCTGTGGATATTTCCTTGTCACTGTAATGTTCATTGCGCTATGAAGTATCTAATTGCAGATTTCCAGAAAACTGTGCTAACAAACTGATCACTGAAGAGAAACGTGTAACTCTGTGAGTTGCATTCACACATGGCAATGCAGTTTCTCAGAAAGCTTCTCTTTAGTTATTATGTGAGGATATTTCCTTTATCACCATGGGCCCCAATAGGCTCCCAAATATCACTTTGCAGATTCCACGAAAAGAGTGTTAGCAAACTGCTTCTTGAGGCAGAGGTTGTAACTCTGTGAGATGAACTCACAGATCAGAAAGAAGTTTCTCAGAAAGCTTCTTTCACGTTTGAACGGATGAAATTTCCTTTATCAGCGTAGGCCTCAATGTGATCCAAAGAAGCCCTTCTCAGTTTCCCCAAAGACAGTGTTAATGGACTGCTCCACGAAACATAAGTGTAACTCTGTGAGATGAATTCACACATCACCAAGAAGTTTCTAAGAAAGCTTCTTTCTAGTTTTCATCTGTGGATATTTCCTTTGTCACTGTAATGTTCATTGCGCTATGAAGTATCTAATTGCAGATTTCCAGAAAACTGTGCTAACAAACTGATCACTGAAGAGAAACGTGTAACTCTGTGAGTTGCATTCACACATGGCAATGCAGTTTCTCAGAAAGCTTCTCTTTAGTTATTATGTGAGGATATTTCCTTTATCACCATGGGCCCCAATAGGCTCCCAAATATCACTTTGCAGATTCCACGAAAAGAGTGTTAGCAAACTGCTTCTTGAGGCAGAGGTTGTAACTCTGTGAGATGAACTCACAGATCAGAAAGAAGTTTCTCAGAAAGCTTCTTTCACGTTTTGAACGGATGAAATTTCCTTTATCAGCGTAGGCCTCAATGTGATCCAAAGAAGCCCTTCTCAGATTCCTCAAAGACAGTGTTAATGGACTGCTCCACGAAACATAAGTGTAACTCTGTGAGATGAATTCACACATCACCAAGAAGTTTCTAAGAAAGCTTCTTTCTAGTTTCATCTGTGGATATTTCCTTTGTCACTGTAATGTTCATTGCGCTATGAAGTATCTAATTGCAGATTTCCAGAAAACTGTGCTAACAAACTGATCACTGAAGAGAAACGTGTAACTCTGTGAGTTGCATTCACACATTGGCAATGCAGTTTCTCAGAAAGCTTCTCTTTAGTTATTATGTGAGGATATTTCCTTTATCACCATGGGCCCCAATAGGCTCCCAAATATCACTTTGCAGATTCCACGAAAAGAGTGTTAGCAAACTGCTTCTTGAGGCAGAGGTTGTAACTCTGTGAGATGAACTCACAGATCAGAAAGAAGTTTCTCAGAAAGCTTCTTTCACGTTTTGAACGGATGAAATTTCCTTTATCAGCGTAGGCCTCAATGTGATCCAAAGAAGCCCTTCTCAGATTCCTCAAAGACAGTGTTAATGGACTGCTCCACGAAACATAAGTGTAACTCTGTGAGATGAATTCACACATCACCAAGAAGTTTCTAAGAAAGCTTCTTTCTAGTTTTCATCTGTGGATATTTCCTTTGTCACTGTAATGTTCATTGCGCTATGAAGTATCTAATTGCAGATCTCCAGAAAACTGTGCTAACAAACTGATCACTGAAGAGAACGTGTAACTCTGTGAGTTGCATTCACACATGGCAATGCAGTTTCTCAGAAAGCTTCTCTTTAGTTATTATGTGAGGATATTTCCTTTATCACCATGGGCCCCAATAGGCTCCCAAATATCACTTGCAGATTCCACGAAAAGAGTGTTAGCAAACTGCTTCTTGAGGCAGAGGTTGTAACTCTGTGAGATGAACTCACAGATCAGAAAGAAGTTTCTCAGAAAGCTTCTTTCACGTTTTGAACGGATGAAATTTCCTTTATCAGCGTAGGCCTCAATGTGATCCAAAGAAGCCCTTCTCAGATTCCCTCAAAGACAGTGTTAATGGACTGCTCCACGAAACATAAGTGTAACTCTGTGAGATGAATTCACACATCACCAAGAAGTTTCTAAGAAAGCTTCTTTCTAGTTTTCATCTGTGGATATTTCCTTTGTCACTGTAATGTTCATTGCGCTATGAAGTATCTAATTGCAGATCTCCAGAAAACTGTGCTAACAAACTGATCACTGAAGAGAAACGTGTAACTCTGTGAGTTGCATTCACACATGGCAATGCAGTTTCTCAGAAAGCTTCTCTTTAGTTATTATGTGAGGATATTTCCTTTATCACCATGGGCCCCAATAGGCTCCCAAATATCACTTTGCAGATTCCACGAAAAGAGTGTTAGCAAACTGCTTCTTGAGGCAGAGGTTGTAACTCTGTGAGATGAACTCACAGATCAGAAAGAAGTTTCTCAGAAAGCTTCTTTCACGTTTTGAACGATGAAATTTCCTTTATCAGCGTAGGCCTCAATGTGATCCAAAGAAGCCCTTCTCAGATTCCTCAAAGACAGTGTTAATGGACTGCTCCACGAAACATAAGTGTAACTCTGTGAGATGAATTCACACATCACCAAGAAGTTTCTAAGAAAGATTCTCTAGTTTTCATCTGTGGATATTTCCTTTGTCACTGTAATGTTCATTGCGCTATGAAGTATCTAATTGCAGATTTCCAGAAAACTGTGCTAACAAACTGATCACTGAAGAGAAACGTGTAACTCTGTGAGTTGCATTCACACATGGCAATGCAGTTTCTCAGAAAGCTTCTCTTTAGTTATTCTGTGAGGATATTTCCTTTATCACCATGGGCCCCAATAGGCTCCCAAATATCACTTTGCAGATTCCACGAAAAGAGTGTTAGCAAACTGCTTCTTGAGGCAGAGGTTGTAACTCTGTGAGATGAACTCACAGATCAGAAAGAAGTTTCTCAGAAAGCTTCTTTCACGTTTTGAACGGATGAAATTTCCTTTATCAGCGTAGGCCTCAATGTGATCCAAAGAAGCCCTTCTCAGTTTCCCCAAAGACAGTGTTAATGGACTGCTCCACGAAACATAAGTGTAACTCTGTGAGATGAATTCACACATCACCAAGAAGTTTCTAAGAAAGCTTCTTTCTAGTTTTCATCTGTGGATATTTCCTTTGTCACTGTAATGTTCATTGCGCTATGAAGTATCTAATTGCAGATCTCCAGAAAACTGTGCTAACAAACTGATCACTGAAGAGAAACGTGTAACTCTGTGAGTTGCATTCACACATGGCAATGCAGTTTCTCAGAAAGCTTCTCTTTAGTTATTATGTGAGGATATTTCCTTTATCACCATGGGCCCCTAATAGGCTCCCAAATATCACTTTGCAGATTCCACGAAAAGAGTGTTTAGCAAACTGCTTCTTGAGGCAGAGGTTGTAACTCTGTGAGATGAACTCACAGATCAGAAAGAAGTTTCTCAGAAAGCTTCTTTCACGTTTTGAACGGATGAAATTTCCTTTATCAGCGTAGGCCTCAATGTGATCCAAAGAAGCCCTTCTCAGATTCCTCAAAGACAGTGTTAATGGACTGCTCCACGAAACATAAGTGTAACTCTGTGAGATGAATTCACACATCACCAAGAAGTTTCTAAGAAAGCTTCTTTCTAGTTTTCATCTGTGGATATTTCCTTTGTCACTGTAATGTTCATTGCGCTATGAAGTATCTAATTGCAGATCTCCAGAAAACTGTGCTAACAAACTGATCACTGAAGAGAAACGTGTAACTCTGTGAGTTGCATTCACACATGGCAATGCAGTTTCTCAGAAAGCTTCTCTTTAGTTATTATGTGAGGATATTTCCTTTATCACCATGGGCCCCAATAGGCTCCCAAATATCACTTTGCAGATTCCACGAAAAGAGTGTTAGCAAACTGCTTCTTGAGGCAGAGGTTGTAACTCTGTGAGATGAACTCACAGATCAGAAAGAAGTTTCTCAGAAAGCTTCTTTCACGTTTTGAACGGATGAAATTTCCTTTATCAGCGTAGGCCTCAATGTGATCCAAAGAAGCCCTTCTCAGTTTCCCCAAAGACAGTGTTAATGGACTGCTCCACGAAACATAAGTGTAACTCTGTGAGATGAATTCACACATCACCAAGAAGTTTCTAAGAAAGCTTCTTTCTAGTTTCATCTGTGGATATTTCCTTTGTCACTGTAATGTTCATTGCGCTATGAAGTATCTAATTGCAGATCTGCCAGAAAACTGTGCTAACAAACTGATCACTGAAGAGAAACGTGTAACTCTGTGAGTTGCATTCACACATGGCAATGCAGTTTCTCAGAAAGCTTCTCTTTAGTTATTATGTGAGGATATTTCCTTTATCACCATGGGCCCCAATAGGCTCCCAAATATCACTTTGCAGATTCCACGAAAAGAGTGTTAGCAAACTGCTTCTTGAGGCAGAGGTTGTAACTCTGTGAGATGAACTCACAGATCAGAAAGAAGTTTCTCAGAAAGCTTCTTTCACGTTTTGAACGGATGAAATTTCCTTTATCAGCGTAGGCCTCAATGTGATCCAAAGAAGCCCTTCTCAGATTCCTCAAAGACAGTGTTAATGGACTGCTCCAGGAAACATAAGTGTAACTCTGTGAGATGAATTCACACATCACCAAGAAGTTTCTAAGAAAGCTTCTTTCTAGTTTTCATCTGTGGATATTTCCTTTGTCACTGTAATGTTCATTGCGCTATGAAGTATCTAATTGCAGATTTCCAGAAAACTGTGCTAACAAACTGATCACTGAAGAGAAACGTGTAACTCTGTGAGTTGCATTCACACATGGCAATGCAGTTTCTCAGAAAGCTTCTCTTTAGTTATTATGTGAGGATATTTCCTTTATCACCATGGGCCCCAATAGGCTCCCAAATATCACTTTGCAGATTCCACGAAAAGAGTGTTAGCAAACTGCTTCTTGAGGCAGAGGTTGTAACTCTGTGAGATGAACTCACAGATCAGAAAGAAGTTTCTCAGAAAGCTTCTTTCACGTTTTGAACGGATGAAATTTCCTTTATCAGCGTAGGCCTCAATGTGATCCAAAGAAGCCCTTCTCAGTTTCCCCAAAGACAGTGTTAATGGACTGCTCCACGAAACATAAGTGTAACTCTGTGAGATGAATTCACACATCACCAAGAAGTTTCTAAGAAAGCTTCTTTCTAGTTTTCATCTGTGGATATTTCCTTTGTCACTGTAATGTTCATTGCGCTATGAAGTATCTAATTGCAGATCTGCCAGAAAACTGTGCTAACAAACTGATCACTGAAGAGAAACGTGTAACTCTGTGAGTTGCATTCACACATGGCAATGCAGTTTCTCAGAAAGCTTCTCTTTAGTTATTATGTGAGGATATTTCCTTTATCACCATGGGCCCCTATAGGCTCCCAAATATCACTTTGCAGATTCCACGAAAAGAGTGTTAGCAAACTGCTTCTTGAGGCAGAGGTTGTAACTCTGTGAGATGAACTCACAGATCAGAAAGAAGTTTCTCAGAAAGCTTCTTTCACGTTTTGAACGGATGAAAATTCCTTTATCAGCGTAGGCCTCAATGTGATCCAAAGAAGCCCTTCTCAGATTCCTCAAAGACAGTGTTAATGGACTGCTCCACGAAACATAAGTGTAACTCTGTGAGATGAATTCACACATCACCAAGAAGTTTCTAAGAAAGCTTCTTTCTAGTTTTCATCTGTGGATATTTCCTTTGTCACTGTAATGTTCATTGCGCTATGAAGTATCTAATTGCAGATCTTCCAGAAAACTGTGCTAACAAACTGATCACTGAAGAGAAACGTGTAACTCTGTGAGTTGCATTCACACATGGCAATGCAGTTTCTCAGAAAGCTTCTCTTTAGTTATTATGTGAGGATATTCCTTTATCACCATGGGCCCCTATAGGCTCCCAAATATCACTTTGCAGATTCCACGAAAAGAGTGTTAGCAAACTGCTTCTTGAGGCAGAGGTTGTAACTCTGTGAGATGAACTCACAGATCAGAAAGAAGTTTCTCAGAAAGCTTCTTTCACGTTTTGAACGGATGAAATTTCCTTTATCAGCGTAGGCCTCAATGTGATCCAAAGAAGCCCTCTCAGTTTCCCCAAAGACAGTGTTAATGGACTGCTCCACGAAACATAAGTGTAACTCTGTGAGATGAATTCACACATCACCAAGAAGTTTCTAAGAAAGCTTCTTTCTAGATTTCATCTGTGGATATTTCCTTTGTCACTGTAATGTTCATTGCGCTATGAAGTATCTAATTGCAGATCTGCAGAAAACTGTGCTAACAAACTGATCACTGAAGAGAAACGTGTAACTCTGTGAGTTGCATTCACACATGGCAATGCAGTTTCTCAGAAAGCTTCTCTTTAGTTATTATGTGAGGATATTTCCTTTATCACCATGGGCCCCTATAGGCTCCCAAATAACACTTTGCAGATTCCACGAAAAGAGTGTTAGCAAACTGCTTCTTGAGGCAGAGGTTGTAACTCTGTGAGATGAACTCACAGATCAGAAAGAAGTTTCTCAGAAAGCTTCTTTCACGTTTTGAACGGATGAAATTTCCTTTATCAGCGTAGGCCTCAATGTGATCCAAAGAAGCCCCCTCAGATTACTCAAAGACAGTGTTAATGGACTGCTCCAGGAAACATAAGTGTAACTCTGTGAGATGAATTCACACATCACCAAGAAGTTTCTAAGAAATCTTCTTTCCAGTTTTCATCTGTGGATATTTCCTTTGTCACTGTAATGTTCATTGCGCTATGAAGTATCTAATTGCAGATCTCCAGAAAACTGTGCTAACAAACTGATCACTGAAGAGAAACGTGTAAACTCTGTGAGTTGCATTCACACATGGCAATGCAGTTTCTCAGAAAGCTTCTCTTTAGTTATTATGTGAGGATATTTCCTTTATCACCATGGGCCCCAATAGGCTCCCAAATATCACTTTGCAGATTCCACGAAAAGAGTGTTAGCAAACTGCTTCTTGAGGCAGAGGTTGTAACTCTGTGAGATGAACTCACAGATCAGAAAGAAGTTTCTCAGAAAGCTTCTTTCACGTTTTGAACGGATGAAATTTCCTTTATCAGCGTAGGCCTCAATGTGATCCAAAGAAGCCCTTCTCAGTTTCCCAAAGACAGTGTTAATGGACTGCTCCACGAAACATAAGTGTAACTCTGTGAGATGAATTCACACATCACCAAGAAGTTTCTAAGAAAGCTTCTTTCTAGTTTTCATCTGTGGATATTTCCTTTGTCACTGTAATGTTCATTGCGCTATGAAGTATCTAATTGCAGATCTGCCAGAAAACTGTGCTAACAAACTGATCACTGAAGAGAAACGTGTAACTCTGTGAGTTGCATTCACACATGGCAATGCAGTTTCTCAGAAAGCTTCTCTTTAGTTATTATGTGAGGATATTTCCTTTATCACCATGGGCCCCTATAGGCTCCCAAATATCACTTTGCAGATTCCACGAGAAAGAGTGTTAGCAAACTGCTTCTTGAGGCAGAGGTTGTAACTCTGTGAGATGAACTCACAGATCAGAAAGAAGTTTCTCAGAAAGCTTCTTTCGCGTTTTGAACGGATGAAATTTCCTTTATCAGCGTAGGCCTCAATGTGATCCAAAGAAGCCCTTCTCAGATTCCCAAAGACAGTGTTAATGGACTGCTCCACGAAACATAAGTGTAACTCTGTGAGATGAATTCACACATCACCAAGAAGTTTCTAAGAAAGCTTCTTTCTAGTTTTCATCTGTGGATATTTCCTTTGTCACTGTAATGTTCATTGCGCTATGAAGTATCTAATTGCAGATCTGCCAGAAAACTGTGCTAACAAACTGATCACTGAAGAGAAACGTGTAACTCTGTGAGTTGCATTCACACATGGCAATGCAGTTTCTCAGAAAGCTTCTCTTTAGTTATTATGTGAGGATATTTCCTTTATCACCATGGGCCCCTATAGGCTCCCAAATATCACTTTGCAGATTCCACGAGAAGAGTGTTAGCAAACTGCTTCTTGAGGCAGAGGTTGTAACTCTGTGAGATGAACTCACAGATCAGAAAGAAGTTTCTCAGAAAGCTTCTTTCACGTTTTGAACGGATGAAATTTCCTTTATCAGCGTAGGCCTCAATGTGATCCAAAGAAGCCCTTCTCAGTTTCCCCAAAGACAGTGTTAATGGACTGCTCCACGAAACATAAGTGTAACTCTGTGAGATGAATTCACACATCACCAAGAAGTTTCTAAGAAAGCTTCTTTCTAGTTTTCATCTGTGGATATTTCCTTTGTCACTGTAATGTTCATTGCGCTATGAAGTATCTAATTGCAGATCTCCAGAAAACTGTGCTAACAAACTGATCACTGAAGAGAAACGTGTAACTCTGTGAGTTGCATTCACACATGGCAATGCAGTTTCTCAGAAAGCTTCTCTTTAGTTATTATGTGAGGATATTTCCTTTATCACCATGGGCCCCTATAGGCTCCCAAATATCACTTTGCAGATTCCACGAGAAGAGTGTTAGCAAACTGCTTCTTGAGGCAGAGGTTGTAACTCTGTGAGATGAACTCACAGATCAGAAAGAAGTTTCTCAGAAAGCTTCTTTCACGTTTTGAACGGATGAAATTTCCTTTATCAGCGTAGGCCTCAATGTGATCCAAAGAAGCCCTTCTCAGATTCCTCAAAGACAGTGTTAATGGACTGCTCCACGAAACATAAGTGTAACTCTGTGAGATGAATTCACACATCACCAAGAAGTTTCTAAGAAAGCTTCTTTCTAGTTTCATCTGTGGATATTTCCTTTGTCACTGTAATGTTCATTGCGCTATGAAGTATCTAATTGCAGATCTGCAGAAAACTGTGCTAACAAACTGATCACTGAAGAGAAACGTGTAACTCTGTGAGTTGCATTCACACATGGCAATGCAGTTTCTCAGAAAGCTTCTCTTTAGTTATTATGTGAGGATATTTCCTTTATCACCATGGGCCCCTATAGGCTCCCAAATATCACTTTGCAGATTCCACGAAAAGAGTGTTAGCAAACTGCTTCTTGAGGCAGAGGTTGTAACTCTGTGAGATGAACTCACAGATCAGAAAGAAGTTTCTCAGAAAGCTTCTTTCACGTTTTGAACGGATGAAATTTCCTTTATCAGCGTAGGCCTCAATGTGATCCAAAGAAGCCCTTCTCAGATTCCTCAAAGACAGTGTTAATGGACTGCTCCACGAAACATAAGTGTAACTCTGTGAGATGAATTCACACATCACCAAGAAGTTTCTAAGAAAGCTTCTTTCTAGTTTTCATCTGTGGATATTTCCTTTGTCACTGTAATGTTCATTGCGCTATGAAGTATCTAATTGCAGATCTCCAGAAAACTGTGCTAACAAACTGATCACTGAAGAGAAACGTGTAACTCTGTGAGTTGCATTCACACATGGCAATGCAGTTTCTCAGAAAGCTTCTCTTTAGTTATTATGTGAGGATATTTCCTTTATCACCATGGGCCCCTATAGGCTCCCAAATATCACTTTGCAGATTCCACGAGAAGAGTGTTAGCAAACTGCTTCTTGAGGCAGAGGTTGTAACTCTGTGAGATGAACTCACAGATCAGAAAGAAGTTTCTCAGAAAGCTTCTTTCACGTTTTGAACGGATGAAATTTCCTTTATCAGCGTAGGCCTCAATGTGATCCAAAGAAGCCCTTCTCAGTTTCCCCAAAGACAGTGTTAATGGACTGCTCCACGAAACATAAGTGTAACTCTGTGAGATGAATTCACACATCACCAAGAAGTTTCTAAGAAAGCTTCTTTCTAGTTTCATCTGTGGATATTTCCTTTGTCACTGTAATGTTCATTGCGCTATGAAGTATCTAATTGCAGATCTCCAGAAAACTGTGCTAACAAACTGATCACTGAAGAGAAACGTGTAACTCTGTGAGTTGCATTCACACATGGCAATGCAGTTTCTCAGAAAGCTTCTCTTTAGTTATTATGTGAGGATATTTCCTTTATCACCATGGGCCCCTATAGGCTCCCAAATATCACTTTGCAGATTCCACGAAAAGACTGTTAGCAAACTGCTTCTTGAGGCAGAGGTTGTAACTCTGTAAGATGAACTCACAGATCAGAAAGAAGTTTCTCAGAAAGCTTCTTTCACGTTTTGAACGGATGAAATTTCCTTTATCAGCGTAGGCCTCAATGTGATCCAAAGAAGCCCTTCTCAGTTTCCCCAAAGACAGTGTTAATGGACTGCTCCACGAAACATAAGTGTAACTCTGTGAGATGAATTCACACATCACCAAGAAGTTTCTAAGAAAGCTTCTTTCTAGTTTTCATCTGTGGATATTTCCTTTGTCACTGTAATGTTCATTGCGCTATGAAGTATCTAATTGCAGATCTCCAGAAAACTGTGCTAACAAACTGATCAATGAAGAGAAACGTGTAACTCTGTGAGTTGCATTCACACATGGCAATGCAGTTTCTCAGAAAGCTTCTCTTTAGTTATTATGTGAGGATATTTCCTTTATCACCATGGGCCCCATAGGCTCCCAAATATCACTTTTCAGATTCCACGAAAAGACTGTTAGCAAACGGCTTCCTGAGGCAGAGGTTGTAACTCTGTGAGATGAACTCACAGATCAGAAAGAAGTTTCTCAGAAAGCTTCTTTCACGTTTTGAACGGATGAAATTTCCTTTATCAGCGTAGGCCTCAATGTGATCCAAAGAAGCCCATTCTCAGTTTCCCCAAAGACTAGTGTTAATGGACTGCTCCACGAAACATAAGTGTAACTCTGTGAGATGAATTCACACATCACCAAGAAGTTTCTAAGAAAGCTTCTTTCTAGATTTCATCTGTGGATATTTCCTTTGTCACTGTAATGTTCATTGCGCTATGAAGTATCTAATTGCAGATCTGCAGAAAACTGTGCTAACAAACTGATCACTGAAGAGAAACGTGTAACTCTGTGAGTTGCATTCACACATGGCAATGCAGTTTCTCAGAAAGCTTCTCTTTAGTTATTATGTGAGGATATTTCCTTTATCACCATGGGCCCCTAGAGGCTCCCAAATAACACTTTGCAGATTCCACGAGAAGAGTGTTTGCAAACTGCTTCTTGAGGCAGAGGTTGTAACTCTGTGAGATGAACTCACAGATCAGAAAGAAGTTTCTCAGAAAGCTTCTTTCACGTTTTGAACAGATGAAATTTCCTTTATCAGCGTAGGCCTCAATGTGATCCAAAGAAGCCTTCTCAGATTCCTCAAAGACAGTGTTAATGGACTGCTCCAGGAAACATAAGTGTAACTCTGTGAGATGAATTCACACATCACCAAGAAGTTTCTAAGAAATATTCTTTCCAGTTTTCATCTGTGGATATTTCCTTTGTCACTGTAATGTTCATTGCGCTATGAAGTATCTAATTGCAGATCTCCAGAAAACTGTGCTAACAAACTGATCACTGAAGAGAAACGTGAAACTCTGTGAGTTGCATTCACACATGGCAATGTAGTTTCTCAGAAAACTTCTCTTTAGTTATTATGTGAGGATATTTCCTTTATCACTATGGGCCCCAATAGGCTCCCAAATATCACTTTGCAGATTCCACGAAAAGAGTGTTAGCAAACTGCTTCTTGAGGCAGAGGTTGTAACTCTGTGAGATGAACTCACAGATCAGAAAGAAGTTTCTCAGAAAGCTTCTTTCACGTTTTGAACGGATGAAATTTCCTTTATCAGCGTAGGCCTCAATGAGATCCAAAGAAGCCCTTCTCAGTTTCCCCAAAGACAGTGTTAATGGACTGCTCCACGAAACATAAGTGTAACTCTGTGAGATGAATTCACACATCACCAAGAAGTTTCTAAGAAAGCTTCTTTCTAGATTTCATCTGTGGATATTTCCTTTGTCACTGTAATGTTCATTGCGCTATGAAGTATCTAATTGCAGATCTGCAGAAAACTGTGCTAACAAACTGATCACTGAAGAGAAACGTGTAACTCTGTGAGTTGCATTCACACATGGCAATGCAGTTTCTCAGAAAGCTTCTCTTTAGTTATTATGTGAGGATATTTCCTTTATCACCATGGGCCCCTAGAGGCTCCCAAATAACACTTTGCAGATTCCACGAGAAGAGTGTTTGCAAACTGCTTCTTGAGGCAGAGGTTGTAACTCTGTGAGATGAACTCACAGATCAGAAAGAAGTTTCTCAGAAAGCTTCTTTCACGTTTTGAACAGATGAAATTTCCTTTATCAGCGTAGGCCTCAATGTGATCCAAAGAAGCCTTCTCAGATTCCTCAAAGACAGTGTTAATGGACTGCTCCAGGAAACATAAGTGTAACTCTGTGAGATGAATTCACACATCACCAAGAAGTTTCTAAGAAATATTCTTTCCAGTTTTCATCTGTGGATATTTCCTTTGTCACTGTAATGTTCATTGCGCTATGAAGTATCTAATTGCAGATCTCCAGAAAACTGTGCTAACGAACTGATCACTGAAGAGAAACGTGAAACTCTGTGAGTTGCATTCACACATGGCACTGTAGTTTCTCAGAAAACTTCTCTTTAGTTATTATGTGAGGATATTTCCTTTATCACTATGGGCCCCAATAGGCTCCCAAATATCACTTTGCCGATTCCACGAAAAGAGTGTTAGCAAACTGCTTCTTGAGGCAGAGGTTGTAACTCTGTGAGATGAACTCACAGATCAGAAAGAAGTTTCTCAGAAAGCTTCTTTCACGTTTTGAACGGATGAAATTTCCTTTATCAGCGTAGGCCTCAATGTGATCCAAATAAGCCCTTCTCAGTTTCCCCAAAGACAGTGTTAATGGACTGCTCCACGAAACATAAGTGTAACTCTGTGAGATGAATTCACACATCACCAAGAAGTTTCTAAGAAAGCTTCTTTCTAGATTTCATCTGTGGATATTTCCTTTGTCACTGTAATGTTCATTGCGCTATGAAGTATCTAATTGCAGATCTGCAGAAAACTGTGCTAACAAACTGATCACTGAAGAGAAACGTGTAACTCTGTGAGTTGCATTCACACATGGCAATGCAGTTTCTCAGAAAGCTTCTCTTTAGTTATTATGTGAGGATATTTCCTTTATCACCATGGGCCCCTAGAGGCTCCCAAATAACACTTTGCAGATTCCACGAGAAGAGTGTTTGCAAACTGCTTCTTGAGGCAGAGGTTGTAACTCTGTGAGATGAACTCACAGATCAGAAAGAAGTTTCTCAGAAAGCTTCTTTCACGTTTTGAACAGATGAAATTTCCTTTATCAGCGTAGGCCTCAATGTGATCCAAAGAAGCCTTCTCAGATTCCTCAAAGACAGTGTTAATGGACTGCTCCAGGAAACATAAGTGTAACTCTGTGAGGTGAATTCACACATCACCAAGAAGTTTCTAAGAAATATTCTTTCCAGTTTTCATCTGTGGATATTTCCTTTGTCACTGTAATATTCATTGCGCTATGAAGTATCTAAGTGCAGATCTGCAGAAAACTGTGCTAACAATCTAATCACTGAAGAGAAACGTGTAACTCTGTTAGTTGCATTCACACATGGCAATGCAGTTTCTCAGAAAGCTTCTCTTTAGTTATTATGTGAGGATATTTCCTTTATCACCATGGGACCCTATAGGCTCCCAAATATCACTTTGCAGATTCCACGAAAAGAGTGTTAGCAAACTGCTTCTTGAGGCAGAGGTTGTAACTCTGTGAGATGAACTCACAGATCAGAAAGAAGTTTCTCAGAAAGCTTCTTTCACGTTTTGAACGGATGAAATTTCCTTTATCAGCAGTAGGCCTCAATGTGATCCAAGGAAGCCCTTCTCAGATTCCTCAAAGACAGTGTTAATGGACTGCTCCACGAAACATAAGTGTAACTCTGTGAGATGAATTCACACATTACCAAGAAGTTTCTAGGAAAGCTTCTTTCTAGTTTTCATCTGTGGATATTTCCTTATTCACTGTAATGTTCATTGCGCTATGAAGTATCTAATTGCAGATCTCCAGAAAACTGTGCTAACAAACTGATCACTGAAGAGAAACGTGTAACTCTCTGAGTTGCATTCACACATGCAATGCAGTTTCTCAGAATGCTTCTCTTTAGTTATTATGGGAGGCTAATTCCTTTATCACCATGGGCCCCTAGAGGCTCCCAAATAACACTTTGCAGATTCCACGAGAAGAGTGTTTGCAAACTGCTTCTTGAGGCAGAGGTTGTAACTCTGTGAGATGAACTCACAGATCAGAAAGAAGTTTCTCAGAAAGCTTCTTTCACGTTTTGAACGGATGAAAATTCCTTTATCAGCGTAGGCCTCAATGTGATCCAAAGAAGCCCATCTCAGTTTCCCCAAAGACAGTGTTAATGGACTGCTCCAGGAAACATAAGTGTACTTCTGTGAGATGAATTCACACATCACTAAGAAGTTTCTAAGAAAGCTTCTTTCTAGTATTCATCTGTGGATATTTCCTTTGTCACTGTAATGTTCATTGCGCTATGAAGTATCTAATTGCAGATCTCCAGAAAACTGTGCTAACAAACTGATCACTGAAGAGAAACGTGTAACTCTGTGAGTTGCATTCACACATGGCAATGCAGTTTCTCAGAAAGCTTCTCTTTAGTTATTATGTGAGGATATTTCCTTTATCACCATGGGCCCCTATAGGCTCCCAAATATCACTTTGCAGATTCCCCGAAAAGACTGTTAGCAAACTGCTTCTTGAGGCAGAGGTTGTAACTCTGTGAGATGAACTCACAGATCAGAAAGAAGTTTCTCAGAAAGCTTCTTTCACGTTTTGAACGGATGAAATTTCCTTTATCAGCGTAGGCCTCAATGTGATCCAAAGAAGCCCTTCTCAGTTTCCCCAAAGACAGTGTTAATGGACTGCTCCACGAAACATAAGTGTAACTCTGTGAGATGAATTCACACATCACCAAGAAGTTTCTAAGAAAGCTTCTTTCTAGTTTTCATCTGTGGATATTGCCTTTGTCACTGTAATGTTCATTGCGCTATGAAGTATCTAATTGCAGATCTCCAGAAAACTGTGCTAACAAACTGATCACTGAAGAGAAACGTGTAACTCTGTGAGTTGCATTCACACATGGCAATGCAGTTTCTCAGAAAGCTTCTCTTTAGTTATTATGTGAGGATAATACCTTTATCACCATGGGCCCCATAGGCTCCCAAATATCACTTTGCAGATTCCACGAAAAGACTGTTAGCAAACTGCTTCCTGAGGCAGAGGTTGTAACTCTGTGAGATGAACTCACAGATCAGAAAGAAGTTTCTCAGAAAGCTTCTTTCACGTTTTGAACGGATGAAATTTCCTTTATCAGCGTAGGCCTCAATGTGATCCAAAGAAGCCCATCTCAGTTTCCCCAAAGACAGTGCTAATGGACTGCTCCACGAAACATAAGTGTAACTCTGTGAGATGAATTCACACATCACCAAGAAGTTTCTAAGAAAGCTTCTTTCTAGTTTTCATCTGTGGATATTTCCTTTGTCACTGTAATGTTCATTGCGCTATGAAGTATCTAATTGCAGATCTCCAGAAAACTGTGCTAACAAACTGATCACTGAAGAGAAACGTGTAACTCTGTGAGTTGCATTCACACATGGCAATGCAGTTTCTCAGAAAGCTTCTCTTTAGTTATTATGTGAGGATAATTCCTTTATCACCATGGGCCCCATAGGCTCCCAAATATCACTTTGCAGATTCCACGAAAAGACTGTTAGCAAACTGCTTCTTGAGGCAGAGGTTGTAACTCTGTGAGATGAACTCACAGATCAGAAAGAAGTTTCTCAGAAAGCTTCTTTCACGTTTTGAACGGATGAAATTTCCTTTATCAGCGTAGGCCTCAATGTGATCCAAAGAAGCCCTTCTCAGTTTCCCCAAAGACAGTGTTAATGGACTGCTCCACGAAACATAAGTGTAACTCTGTGAGATGAATTCACACATCACCAAGAAGTTTCTAAGAAAGATTCTTTCCAGTTTTCATCTGTGGATATTTCCTTTGTCACTGTAATGTTCATTGCGCTATGAAGTATCTAATTGCAGATCTCCAGAAAACTGTGCTAACAAACTGATCACTGAAGAGAAACGTGTAACTCTGTGAGTTGCATTCACACATGGCAATGCAGTTTCTCAGAAAGCTTCTCTTTAGTTATTATGTGAGGATATTTCCTTTATCACCATGGACCCCAATAGGCTCCCAAATTACACTTTGCAGATTCCACGAAAAGAGTGTTAGCAAACTGCTTCTTGAGGCAGAGGTTGTAACTCTGTGAGATGAACTCACAGATCAGAAAGAAGTTTCTCAGAAAGCTTCTTTCACGTTTTGAACGGATGAAATTTCCTTTATCAGCGTAGGCCTCAATGTGATCCAAAGAAGCCCTTCACAGTTTCCCCAAAGACAGTGTTAATGGACTGCTCCACGAAACATAAGTGTAACTCTGTGAGATGAATTCACACATCACCAAGAAGTTTCTAAGAAAGCTTCTTTCTAGTTTTCATCTGTGGATATTTCCTTTGTCACTGTAATGTTCAATGCGCTATGAAGTATCTAATTGCAGATCTCCAGAAAAATGTGCTAACAAACTGATCACTGAAGAGAAACGTGTAACTCTGTGAGTTGCATTCACACATGGCAATGCAGTTTCTCAGAAAGCTTCTCTTTAGTTATTATGTGAGGATATTTCGTTTATCACCATGGGCCACTATGGGCTCCCAAATATCACTTTGCAGATTCCAAGAGAAGAGTGTGAGCAAACTTCTTCTTGAGGCAGAGGTTGTAACTCTGTGAGATGAACTCACAGATCAGAAAGAAGTTTCTCAGAAAGCTTCTTTCACGTTTTGAACAGATGAAATTTCCTTTATCTGCGTAGGCCTCAATGTGATCCAAAGAAGCCCTTCTCAGATTCCTCAAAGACAGTGTTAATGGACTGCTCCAGGAAACATAAGTGTAACTCTGTGAGATGAATTCACACATCACCAAGAAGTTTCTAAGAAAGATTCTTTCCAGTTTTCATCTGTGGATATTTCCTTTGTCACTGTAATGTTCATTGCGCTATGAAGTATCTAATTGCAGATCTGCAGAAAACTGTGCTAACAAACTGATCACTGAAGAGAAACGTGTAACTCTGTGAGTTGCATTCACACATGGCAATGCAGTTTCTCAGAAAGCTTCTCTTTAGTTATTATGTGAGGATATTTCCTTTATCACCATGGGCCCCTATAGGGCTCCCAAATATCACTTTGCAGATTCCAAGAGAAGAGTGTTAGCAAACTTCTTCTTGAGGCAGAGGTTGTAACTCTGTGAGATGAACTCTACAGATCAGAAAGAAGTTTCTCAGAAAGCTTCTTTCACGTTTTGAACGTATGAAATTTCCTTTATCAGCGTAGGCCTCAATGTGATCCAAAGAAGCCCTTCTCAGATTCCTCAAAGACAGTGTTAATGGACTGCTCCACGAAACATAAGTGTAACTCTGTGAGATGAATTCACACATCACCAAGAAGTTTCTAAGAAAGCTTCTTTCTAGTTTTCATCTGTGGATATTTCCTTTGTCACTGTAATGTTCATTGCGCTATGAAGTATCTAATTGCAGATCTCCAGAAAACTGTGCTAACAAACTGATCACTGAAGAGAAACGTGTAACTCTGTGAGTTGCATTCACACATGGCAATGCAGTTTCTCAGAAAGCTTCTCTTTAGTTATTATGTGAGGATATTTCCTTTATCACCATGGGCCCCTATAGGCTCCCAAGTATCACGTTGCAGATTCCACGAAAAGAGTGTTAGCAAACTGCATCTTGAGGCAGAGGTTGTACCTCTGTGAGATGAACTCACAGATCAGAAAGAAGTTTCTCAGAAAGCTTCTTACACGTTTTGAACGGATGAAAATTCCTTTATCAGCGTAGGCCTCAATGTGATCCAAAGAAGCCCTTCTCAGTTTCCCCAAAGACAGTGTTAATGGACTGCTCCAGGAAACATAAGTGTAACTCTGTGAGATGAATTCACACATCACCAAGAAGTTTCTAAGAAAGATTCTTTCCAGTTTTCATCTGTGGATATTTCCTTTGTCACTGTAATGTTCATTGCGCTATGAAGTATCTAATTGCAGATCTCCAGAAAACTGTGCTAACAAACTGATCACTGAAGAGAAACGTGTAACTCTGTGAGTTGCATTCACACATGGCAATGCAGTTTCTCAGAAAGCTTCTCTTTAGTTATTATGTGAGGATATTTCCTTTATCACCATGGGACCCTATAGGCTCCCAAATATCACTTTGCAGATTCCACGAAAAGAGTGTTAGCAAACTGCTTCTTGAGGCAGAGGTTGTAACTCTGTGAGATGAACTCACAGATCAGAAAGAAGTTTCTCAGAAAGCTTCTTTCACGTTTTGAACGGATGAAATTTCCTTTATCAGCATAGGCCTCAATGTGATCCAAGGAAGCCTTTATCAGATTCCTCAAAGACAGTGTTAATGGCCTGCTCCACGAAACATAAGTGTAACTCTGTGAGATGAATTCACACATTACCAAGAAGTTTCTAGGAAAGCTTCTTTCTAGTTTTCATCTGTGGATATTTCCTTATTCACTGTAATGTTCATTGCGCTATGAAGTATCTAATTGCAGATCTCCAGAAAACTGTGCTAACAAACTGATCACTGAAGAGAAACGTGTAACTCTCTGAGTTGCATTCACACATGCAATGCAGTTTCTCAGAAATGCTTCTCTTTAGTTATTATGTGAGGATATTCCTTTATCACCATGGGCCCCATAGGCTCCCAAATATCACTTTGCAGATTCCACGAAAAGACTGTTAGCAAACTGCTTCTTGAGGCAGAGGTTGTAACTCTGTGAGATGAACTCACAGATCAGAAAGAAGTTTCTCAGAAAGCTTCTTTCACGTTTTGAACGGATGAAATTTCCTTTATCAGCGTAGGCCTCAATGTGATCCAAAGAAGCCCTTCTCAGTTTCCCCAAAGACAGTGTTAATGGACTGCTCCATGAAACATAAGTGTAACTCTGTGAGATGAATTCACACATCATCAAGAAGTTTCTAAGAAAGCTTCTTTCTAGTTTTCATCTGTGGATATTTCCTTTGTCACTGTAATGTTCATTGCGCTATGAAGTATCTAATTGCAGATCTCCAGAAAACTGTGCTAACAAACTGATCACTGAAGAGAAACGTGTAACTCTGTGAGTTGCATTCACACATGGCAATGCAGTTTCTCAGAAAGCTTCTCTTTAGTTATTATGTGAGGATATTTCCTTTATCACCATGGGCCCCTATAGGCTCCCAAATATCACTTTGCAGATTAACCGAAAAGACTGTTAGCAAACTGCTTCTTGAGGCAGAGGTTGTAACTCTGTGAGATGAACTCACAGATCAGAAAGAAGTTTCTCAGAAAGCTTCTTTCACGTTTTGAACGGATGAAATTTCCTTTATCAGCGTAGGCCTCAATGTGATCCAAAGAAGCCCTTCTCAGTTTCCCCAAAGACAGTGTTAATGGACTGCTCCACGAAACATAAGTGTAACTCTGTGAGATGAATTCACACATCACCAAGAAGTTTCTAAGAAAGCTTCTTTCTAGTTTTCATCTGTGGATATTTCCTTTGTCACTCTATTATTCATTGCGCTATGAAGTATCTAATTGCAGATCTGCAGAAAACTGTGCTAACAAACTGATCACTGAAGAGAAACGTGTAACTCTGTGAGTTGCATTCACACATGGCAATGCAGTTTCTCAGAAAGCTTCTCTTTAGTTATTATGTGAGGATATTTCCTTTATCACCATGGGCCCCTATAGGCTCCCAAATATCACTTTGCAGATTCCAAGAGAAGAGTGTGAGCAAACTTCTTCTTGAGGCAGAGGTTGTAACTCTGTGAGATGAACTCACAGATCAGAAAGAAGTTTCTCAGAAAGCTTCTTTCACGTTTTGAACGGATGAAATTTCCTTTATCAGCGTAGGCCTCAATGTGATCCAAAGAAGCCATTCTCAGATTCCTCAAAGACAGTTTTAATGGACTGCTCCAGGAAACATAAGTGTAACTCTGTGAGATGAATTCACACATCACCAAGAAGTTTCGAAGAAAGCTTCTTTGCAGTTTTCATCTGTGGGTATTTCCTTTGTCACTGTAATGTTCACTGCGCTATGAAGTATCTAATTGCAGATCTCCAGAAAACTGTGCTAACAAACTGATCACTGAAGAGAAACGTGTAACTCTGTGAGTTGCATTCACACATGGCAATGCAGTTTCTCAGAAAGCTTCTCTTCAGTTATTTTGTGAGGATATTTCCTTTATCACCATGGACCCCAATAGGCTCCCAAATAACACTTTGCAGATTCCACGAAAAGAGTGTTAGCAAACTGCTTCTTGAGGCAGAGGTTGTAACTCTGTGAGATAAACTCACAGATCAGAAAGAAGTTTCTCAGAAAGCTTCTTTCACGTTTTGAACGGATTAAATTTCCTTTATCAGCAGAGGCCTCAATGTGATCCAAAGAAGCCCTTCTCAGTTTCCCCAAAGACAGTGTTAATGGAGTGCTTCACGAAACATAAGTGTAACTCTGTGAGATGAATTCACACATCACCAAGAATTTTCTAAGAATGCTTCTTTCTAGTTTTCATCTGTGGATATTTCCTTTGTCACTGTAATGTACATTGCGCTATGAAGTATCTAATTGCAGATCTGCAGAAAACTGTGCTAACAATCTAATCACTGAAGAGAAACATGTAACTCTGTGAGTTGCATTCACACATGGCAATGCAGTTTCTCAGAAAGCTTCTCTTTAATTATTATGTGAGGATATTTCCTTTATCACCATGTGCCCCTATAGGCTCCCAAATATCACTTTGCAGATTAACCGAAAAGACTGTTAGCAAACTGCTTCTTGAGACAGAGGTTGTAACTCTGTAAGATGAACTCACAGATCAGAAAGAAGTTTCTCAGAAAGCTTCTTTCACGTTTTGAACGGATGAAATTTCCTTTATCAGCGTAGGCCTCAATGTGATCCAAAGAAGACCTTCTCACTTTCCCCAAAGACAGTGTTAATGGACTGCTCCACGAAACATAAGTGTAACTCTGTGAGATGAATTCACACATCACCAAGAAGTTTCTAAGAAAGCTTCTTTCTAGTTTTCATCTGTGGATATTTCCTTTGTCACTGTAATGTTCATTGCGCTATGAAGTATCTAATTGCAGATCTCCAGAAAACTGTGCTAACAAACTGATCACTGAAGAGAAACGTGTAACTCTATGAGTTGCATTCACACATTGCAATGCAGTTTCTCAGAAAGCTTCTCTTTAGTTATTATGTGAGGATATTTCCTTTATCACCATGGGCCCCTATAGGCTCCCAAATATCACATTGCAGATTCCACGAAAAGAGTGTTAGCAAACTGCTTCTTGAGGCAGAGGTTGTAACTCTGTGAGATGTACTCACAGATCAGAAAGAAGTTTCTCAGAAAGCTTCTTTCACGTTTTGAACGGATGAAATTTCCTTTATCAGCGTAGGCCTCAATGTGATCCAAAGAAGCCCTTCTCAGATTCCTCAAAGACAGTGTTAATGGACTGCTCCACGAAACATAAGTGTAACTCTCTGAGATGAATTCACACATCCCCAAGAAGTTTCTAAGAAAGCTTCTTTCTAGTTTTCATCTGTGGATATTTCCTTTGTCACTGTAATGTTCATTGCGCTATGAAGTATCTAATTGCAGATCTCCAGAAAACTGTGCTAACAAACTGATCACTGAAGAGAAACGTGTAACTCTGTGAGTTTCATTCACACATGGCAATGCAGTTTCTCAGAAAGCTTCTTTTTAGTTATTATGTGAGGATATTTCCTTTATCACCATGGGCCCCTATAGGCTCCCAAATATCACATTGCAGATTCCACGAAAAGAGTATTAGCAAACTGCTTCTTGAGGCAGACGTTGTAACTCTGTGAGATGAACTCACAGATCAGAAAGAAGTTTCTCAGAAAGCTTCTTTCATGTTTTGAACGGATGAAATTTCCTTTATCAGCCTAGGCCTCAATGTGATCCAAAGAAACCCTTCTCAGTTTCCACAAAGACAGTGTGAACGGACTGCTCCACGAAATATAAGTGTAACCCTGTGAGATGAATTCACACATCACCAAGAAGTTTCTAAGAAAGCTTCTTTCTAGTTTTCATCTGTCGATATTTCCTCTGTCACTGTAATGTTCATTGCGCTATGAAGTATCTAATGCAGATCTCCAGAAAACTGTGCTAGCAAACTGATCACTGAAGAGAAACGTGTAACTCTGTGAGTTGCATTCACACATGGCCATGCAGTTTCTCAGAAAGCTTCTCTTTAGTTATTATGTGAGGATATTTCCTTTATCACCATGGGCCCCTATAGGCTCCCAAATATCAATTTGCAGATTCCACGAGAAGAGTGTAAGCAAACTTCTTCTAGAGGCAGAAGTTGTAACTCTGTGAGATGAACTCACAGATCAGAAAGAAGTTTCTCAGAAAGCTTCTTTCACGTTTTGAACGGATGAAATTTCCTTTATCAGCGTAGGCCTCAATGTGATCCAAAGAAGCCCTTCTCAGATTCCCCAAAGACAGTGTTAAGGGACTGCTCCACGAAACATAAGTATAACTCTGTGAGATGAATTCACACATCACCAAGAAGTTTCTAAGAAAGCTTCTTTCTAGTTTTCATCTGTGGATATTTATTTGTCACTGTAATGTTCATTGCGCTATGAAGTATCTAATTGCAGATCTCCAGAAAACTGTGCTAACAAACTGCTCACTGAAGAGAAACGTGTAACTCTGTGAGTTGCATTCACACATGGCAATGCAGTTTCTCAGAAAGTTTCTCTTTAGTTATTATGTGAGGATATTTCCTTTATCACCATGGGTCCCAATAGGCTCCCAAATATCACTTTGCAGATTCCACGAAAAGAGTGTTCGCAAACTGCTTCTTGAGGCAGAGGTTGTAACTCTGTGAGATGACCTCACAGATCAGAAAGAAGTTTCTCAGAAAGCTTCTTTCACGTTTTGAACGGATGAAATTTCCTTTATCAGCGTAGGCCTCAATGTGATCCAAAGAAGCCCTTCTCAGTTCCCCAAAGACAGTGTTAATGGACTGCTCCAAGAAATTGAAGTGTAACTCTGTGAGGTGAATTCACACATCATCAAGAAGTTTCTAAGAAAGCTTCTTTCTAGTTTTCATCTGTGGATATTTCCTTTGTCACTGTAATGTTCATTGCGCTATGAAGTATCTAATTGCAGATCTCCAGAAAACTGTGCTACCAAACTGATCACTGAAGAGAAACGTGTAACTCTGTGAGTTGCATTCACACATGGCCATGCAGTTTCTCAGAAAGCTTCTCTTTAGTTATTATGTGAGGATATTTCCTTTATCACTATGGGCCCCAATAGGCTCCCAAATATCACTTTGCAGATTCCACGAAAAGAGTGTTAGCAAACTGCTTCTTGAGGCAGAGGTTGTAACTCTGTGAGATGAACTCCCAGATCAGAAAGAAGTTTCTCAGAAAGCTTCTTTCACCTTTTGAACGGATGAAATTTCCTTTATCAGCGTAGGCCTCAATGTGATCCAAAGAAGCCCTTCTCAGATTCCTCAAAGACAGTGTTAATGGACTGCTCCACGAAACATAAGTGTAACTCTGTGAGATGAATTCACACATCACCAAGAAGTTTCTAAGAAAGCTTCTTTCTAGTTTTCATTTGTGGATATTTCCTTTGTCACTGTAATGTTCATTGCGCTATGAAGTATCTAACTGCAGATCTCCAGAAAACTGTGCTAAGAAACTGATCACTGAAGAGAAACGTGTAACTCTGTGAGTTGCATTCACACATGGCCATGCAGTTTCTCAGAAAGCTTCTCTTTAGTTATTATGTGAGGATATTTCCTTTATCACCATGGGCCCCTATAGGCTCCCAAATATCACTTTGCAGATTCCACGAGAAGAGTGTTAGCAAACTTCTTCTTGAGGCAGAGGTTGTAACTCTGTGAGATGAACTCACAGATCAGAAAGAAGTTTCTCAGAAAGCTTCTTTCACGTTTTGAACGGCTGAAATTTCCTTTATCAGCATAGGCCTCAATGTGATCCAAGGAAGCCCTTATCAGATTCCTCAAAGACAGTGTTAATGGACTGCTCCACGAAACATAAGTGTAACTCTGTGAGATGAATTCACACATTACCAAGAAGTTTCTAAGAAAGCTTCTTTCTAGTTTTCATCTGTGGATATTTCCTTATTCACTGTAATGTTCATTGCGCTATGAAGAATCTAATTGCTGATCTCCAGAAAACTGTGCTAACAAACTGATCACTGAAGAGAAACGTGTAACTCTGTGAGTTGCATTCACACATGCAATGCAGTTTCTCAGAATGCTTCTCTTTAGTTATTATGGGAGGCTAATTCCTTTATCACCATGGGCCCCATAGGCTCCCAAATATCACTTTGCAGATTCCACGAAAAGACTGTTAGCAAACTGCTTCCTGAGGCAGAGGTTGTAACTCTGTGAGATGAACTCACAGATCAGAAAGAAGTTTCTCAGAAAGCTTCTTTCACGTTTTGAACGGATGAAATTTCCTTTATCAGCGTAGGCCTCAATGTGATCCAAAGAAGCCCTTCTCAGTTTCCCCAAAGAGAGTGTTAATGGACTGCTCCATGAAACATAAGTGTAACTCTGTGAGATGAATTCACACATCATCAAGAAGTTTCTAAGAAAGCTTCTTTCTAGTTTTCATCTGTGGATATTTCCTTTGTCACTGTAATGTTCATTGCGCTATGAAGTATCTAATTGCAGATCTCCAGAAAACTGTGCTAACAAACTGATCACTGAAGAGAAACGTGTAACTCTGTGAGTTGCATTCACACATGGCAATGCAGTTTCTCAGAAAGCTTCTCTTTAGTTATTATGTGAGGATATTTCCTTTATCACCATGGGCCCCTATAGGCTCCCAAATATCACTTTGCAGATTAACCGAAAAGACTGTTAGCAAACTGCTTCTTGAGGCAGAGGTTGTATCTCTGTGAGATGAACTCACAGATCAGAAAGAAGTTTCTCAGAAAGCTTCTTTCACGTTTTGAACGGATGAAATTTCCTTTATCAGCGTAGGCCTCAATGTGATAAAAAGAAGCCCTTCTCAGTTTCCCCAAAGACAGTGTTAATGGACTGGTCCACGAAACATAAGTGTAACTCTGTGAGATGAATTCACACATCACCAAGAAGCTTCTAAGAAAGCTTCTTTCTAGTTTTCATCTGTGGATATTTCCTTTGTCACTCTAATATTCATTGCGCTATGAAGTATCTAATTGCAGATCTGCAGAAAACTGTGCTAACAAACTGATCACTGAAGAGAAACGTGTAACTCTGTGAGTTGCATTCACACATGGCAATGCAGTTTCTCAGAAAGCTTCTCTTTAGTTATTATGTGAGGATATTTCCTTTATCACCATGGGCCCCTATGGGCTCCCAAATATCACTTTGTAGATTCCAAGAGAAGAGTGTGAGCAAACCTCTTCTTGAGGCACAGGTTGTAACTCTGTGAGATGAACTCTCAGATCAGAAAGAAGTTTCTCAGATAGCTTCTTTCACGTTTTGAACGGATGAAATTTCCTTTATCAGCGTAGGCCTCAATGTGATCCAAAGAAGCCCTTCTCAGATTCCTCAAAGACAGTGTTAATGGACTGCTCCAGGAAACATAAGTGTAACTCTGTGAGATGAATTCACACATCACCAAGAAGTTTCGAAGAAAGCCTCTTTCCAGTTTTCATCTGTGGAAATTTCCTTTGTCACTGTAATGTTCATTGCGCTATGAAGTATCTAATTGCAGACCTCCAGAAAACTGTGCTAACAAACTGATCACTGAAGAGAAACGTGTAACTCTGTGAGTTGCATTCACACATGGAAATGCAGTTTCTCAGAAAGCTTCTCTTTAGTTATTTTGTGAGGATATTTCCTTTATCACCATGGACCCCAATAGGCTCCCAAATAACATTTGCAGATTCCACGAAAAGAGTGTTAGCGAACTGCTTCTTGAGGCAGAGGTTGTAACTCTGTGAGATGAACTCACAGATCAGAAAGAAGTTTCTCAGAAAGCTTCTTTCACGTTTTGAACGGATGAAATTTCCTTTATCAGCGTAGGCCTCAATGTGATCCAAAGAAGCCCTTCTCAGTTTCCCCAAAGACAGTGTTAATGGACTGCTCCACGAAACATAAGTGTAACTCTGTGAGATGAATTCACACATCACCAAGAAGCTTCTAAGAAAGCTTCTTTCTAGTTTTCATCTGTGGATATTTCCTTTGTCACTCTAATATTCATTGCGCTATGAAGTATCTAATTGCAGATCTGCAGAAAACTGTGCTAACAAACTGATCACTGAAGAGAAACGTGTAACTCTGTGAGTTGCATTCACACATGGCAATGCAGTTTCTCAGAAAGCTTCTCTTTAGTTATTATGTGAGGATATTTCCTTTATCACCATGGGCCCCTATGGGCTCCCAAATATCACTTTGCAGATTCCAAGAGAAGAGTGTGAGCAAACTTCTTCTTGAGGCACAGGTTGTAACTCTGTGAGATGAACTCTCAGATCAGAAAGAAGTTTCTCAGATAGCTTCTTTCACGTTTTGAACGGATGAAATTTCCTTTATCAGCGTAGGCCTCAATGTGATCCAAAGAAGCCATTCTCAGATTCCTCAAAGACAGTTTTAATGGACTGCTCCAGGAAACATAAGTGTAACTCTGTGAGATGAATTCACACATCACCAAGAAGTTTCTAAGAAAGATTCCAGTTTTCATCTGTGGATATTTCCTTTGTCACTGTAATGTTCATTGCGCTATGAAGTATATAATTGCAGATCTCCAGAAAACTGTGCTACAAACTGATCACTGAAGAGAAACGTGTAACTCTGTGAGTTGCATTCACACATGGCAATGTAGTTTCTCAGAAAACTTCTCTTTAGTTATTATGTGAGGATATTTCCTTTATCACCATGGGCCCCTATAGGCTCCCAAATATCACTTTGCAGATTCCAAGAAAAGAGTGTTAGCAAACTGCTTCTTGAGGCAGAGGTTGTAACTCTGTGAGATGAACTCACAGATCAGAAAGAAGTTTCTCAGAAAGCTTCTTTCACGTTTTGAACGGATGAAATTTCCTTTATCAGCGTAGGCCTCAATGTGATCCAAAGAAGCCCTTCTCAGTTTCCCCGAAGACAGTGTTAATGGACTGCTCCACGAAACATAAGTGTAACTCTGTGAGATGAATTCACACATCACCAAGAAGTTTCTAAGAAAGCTTCTTTCTAGTTTTCATCTGTGGATATTTCCTTTGTCACTGTAATATTCATTGCGCTATGAAGTATCTAATTGCAGATCTGCAGAAAACTGTGCTAACAATCTAATCACTGAAGAGAAACATGTAACTCTGTGAGTTGCATTCACACATGGCAATGCAGTTTCTCAGAAAGCTTCTCTTTAATTATTATGTGAGGATATTTCCTTTATCACCATGTGCCCCTATAGGCTCCCAAATATCACTTTGCAGATTAACCGAAAAGACTGTTAGCAAACTGCTTCTTGAGACAGAGGTTGTAACTCTGTAAGATGAACTCACAGATCAGAAAGAAGTTTCTCAGAAAGCTTCTTTCACGTTTTGAACGGATGAAATTTCCTTTATCAGCGTAGGCCTCAATGTGATCCAAAGAAGACCTTCTCACTTTCCCCAAAGACAGTGTTAATGGACTGCTCCACGAAACATAAGTGTAACTCTGTGAGATGAATTCACACATCACCAAGAAGTTTCTAAGAAAGCTTCTTTCTAGTTTTCATCTGTGGATATTTCCTTTGTCACTGTAATGTTCATTGCGCTATGAAGTATCTAATTGCAGATCTCCAGAAAACTGTGCTAACAAACTGATCACTGAAGAGAAACGTGTAACTCTATGAGTTGCATTCACACATTGCAATGCAGTTTCTCAGAAAGCTTCTCTTTAGTTATTATGTGAGGATATTTCCTTTATCACCATGGGCCCCTATAGGCTCCCAAATATCACATTGCAGATTCCACGAAAAGAGTGTTAGCAAACTGCTTCTTGAGGCAGAGGTTGTAACTCTGTGAGATGTACTCACAGATCAGAAAGAAGTTTCTCAGAAAGCTTCTTTCACGTTTTGAACGGATGAAATTTCCTTTATCAGCGTAGGCCTCAATGTGATCCAAAGAAGCCCTTCTCAGATTCCTCAAAGACAGTGTTAATGGACTGCTCCACGAAACATAAGTGTAACTCTCTGAGATGAATTCACACATCCCCAAGAAGTTTCTAAGAAAGCTTCTTTCTAGTTTTCATCTGTGGATATTTCCTTTGTCACTGTAATGTTCATTGCGCTATGAAGTATCTAATTGCAGATCTCCAGAAAAATGTGCTAACAAACTGATCACTGAAGAGAAACGTGTAACTCTGTGAGTTTCATTCACACATGGCAATGCAGTTTCTCAGAAAGCTTCTTTTTAGTTATTATGTGAGGATATTTCCTTTATCACCATGGGCCCCTATAGGCTCCCAAATATCACATTGCAGATTCCAGGAAAAGAGTATTAGCAAACTGCTTCTTGAGGCAGACGTTGTAACTCTGTGAGATGAACTCACAGATCAGAAAGAAGTTTCTCAGAAAGCTTCTTTCATGTTTTGAACGGATGAAATTTCCTTTATCAGCCTAGGCCTCAATGTGATCCAAAGAAACCCTTCTCAGTTTCCACAAAGACAGTGTGAACGGACTGCTCCACGAAATATAAGTGTAACCCTGTGAGATGAATTCACACATCACCAAGAAGTTTCTAAGAAAGCTTCTTTCTAGTTTTCATCTGTCGATATTTCCTCTGTCACTGTAATGTTCATTGCGCTATGAAGTATCTAAATGCAGATCTCCAGAAAACTGTGCTAGCAAACTGATCACTGAAGAGAAACGTGTAACTCTGTGAGTTGCATTCACACATGGCCATGCAGTTTCTCAGAAAGCTTCTCTTTAGTTATTATGTGAGGATATTTCCTTTATCACCATGGGCCCCTATAGGCTCCCAAATATCAATTTGCAGATTCCACGAGAAGAGTGTAAGCAAACTTCTTCTAGAGGCAGAAGTTGTAACTCTGTGAGATGAACTCACAGATCAGAAAGAAGTTTCTCAGAAAGCTTCTTTCACGTTTTGAACGGATGAAATTTCCTTTATCAGCGTAGGCCTCAATGTGATCCAAAGAAGCCCTTCTCAGATTCCCCAAAGACAGTGTTAAGGGACTGCTCCACGAAACATAAGTATAACTCTGTGAGATGAATTCACACATCACCAAGAAGTTTCTACGAAAGCTTCTTTCTAGTTTTCATCTGTGGATATTTATTTTGTCACTGTAATGTTCATTGCGCTATGAAGTATCTAATTGCAGATCTCCAGAAAACTGTGCTAACAAACTGCTCACTGAAGAGAAACGTGTAACTCTGTGAGTTGCATTCACACATGGCAATGCAGTTTCTCAGAAAGTTTCTCTTTAGTTATTATGTGAGGATATTTCCTTTATCACCATGGGTCCCAATAGGCTCCCAAATATCACTTTGCAGATTCCACGAAAAGAGTGTTCGCAAACTGCTTCTTGAGGCAGAGGTTGTAACTCTGTGAGATGACCTCACAGATCAGAAAGAAGTTTCTCAGAAAGCTTCTTTCACGTTTTGAACGGATGAAATTTCCTTTATCAGCGTAGGCCTCAATGTGATCCAAAGAAGCCCTTCTCAGTTCCCCCAAAGACAGTGTTAATGGACTGCTCCAAGAAATTGAAGTGTAACTCTGTGAGGTGAATTCACACATCATCAAGAAGTTTCTAAGAAAGCTTCTTTCTAGTTTTCATCTGTGGATATTTCCTTTGTCACTGTAATGTTCATTGCGCTATGAAGTATCTAATTGCAGATCTCCAGAAAACTGTGCTACCAAACTGATCACTGAAGAGAAACGTGTAACTCTGTGAGTTGCATTCACACATGGCCATGCAGTTTCTCAGAAAGCTTCTCTTTAGTTATTATGTGAGGATATTTCCTTTATCACTATGGGCCCCAATAGGCTCCCAAATATCACTTTGCAGATTCCACGAAAAGAGTGTTAGCAAACTGCTTCTTGAGGCAGAGGTTGTAACTCTGTGAGATGAACTCCCAGATCAGAAAGAAGTTTCTCAGAAAGCTTCTTTCACCTTTTGAACGGATGAAATTTCCTTTATCAGCGTAGGCCTCAATGTGATCCAAAGAAGCCCTTCTCAGATTCCTCAAAGACAGTGTTAATGGACTGCTCCACGAAACATAAGTGTAACTCTGTGAGATGAATTCACACATCACCAAGAAGTTTCTAAGAAAGCTTCTTTCTAGTTTTCATTTGTGGATATTTCCTTTGTCACTGTAATGTTCATTGCGCTATGAAGTATCTAACTGCAGATCTCCAGAAAACTGTGCTAAGAAACTGATCACTGAAGAGAAACGTGTAACTCTGTGAGTTGCATTCACACATGGCCATGCAGTTTCTCAGAAAGCTTCTCTTTAGTTATTATGTGAGGATATTTCCTTTATCACCATGGGCCCCTATAGGCTCCCAAATATCACTTTGCAGATTCCACGAGAAGAGTGTTAGCAAACTTCTTCTTGAGGCAGAGGTTGTAACTCTGTGAGATGAACTCACAGATCAGAAAGAAGTTTCTCAGAAAGCTTCTTTCACGTTTTGAACGGATGAAATTTCCTTAATCAGCGTAGGCCTCAATGTGATCCAAAGAAGCCCTTCTCAGATTCCTCAAAGACAGTGTTAATGGACTGCTCCACGAAACATAAGTGTAACTCTGTGAGATGAATTCACACATCACCAAGAAGTTTCTAAGAAAGCTTCTTTCTAGTTTTCATCTGTGGATATTTCCTTTGTCACTGTAATGTTCATTGCACACTGAATAATCTAATTGCAGATCTCCAGAAAACTGTGCTAACAAACTGATCACTGAAGAGAAACGTGTAACTCTGTGAGTTGCATTCACACATGGCAATGCAGTTTCTCAGAAAGCTTCTCTTTAGTTATTATGTGAGGATATTTCCTTTATCACCATGGGCCCCTATAGGCTCCCAAATATCACATTGCAGATTCCACGAAAAGAGTGTTAGCAAACTGCTTCTTGAGGCAGAGGTTGTAACTCTGTGAGGTGAACTCACAGATCAGAAAGAAGTTTCTCTGAAAGCTTCTTTCACGTTTTGAACGGATGAAATTTCCTTTATCAGCGTAGGCCTCAATGTGATCCAAAGAAGCCCTTCTCAGATTCCTCAAAGATAGTGTTAATGGACTGCTCCACGAAACATAAGTGTAACTCTGTGAGATGAATTCACACATCACCAAGAAGTTTCTAAGAAAGCTTCTTTCCAGTTTTCATCTGTGGATATTTCCTTTCTCACTGTAATGTTCATTGCGCTATGAAGTATCTAATTGCAGATCTCCAGAAAACTGTGGTAACAAACTGATCACTGAAGAGAAACGTGTAACTCTGTGTGTTGCATTCACACATGGCAATGCACTTTCTCAGAACGCTTCTCTTTAGTTTTTATGTGAGGATATTTCCTTTATCACCATGGGCCCCTATAGGCTCCCAAATATCACTTTGCAGATTCCACGAGAAGAGTGTTAGCAAACTGCTTCTTTAGGCAGAGGTTGAAACTCTGTGAGATGAACTCACAGATCAGAAAGAAGTTTCTCAGAAAACTTCTTTCACGTTTTGAACGGATGAAATTTCCTTTATCAGCGTAGGCCTCAATGAGATCCAAAGAAGCCCTTCTCAGTTTCCCCAAAGACAGTGTTAATGGACTGCTCCACGAAACAGAAGTGTAACTCTGTGAGATGAATTCACACATCACCAAGAAGTTTCTAAGAAAGCTTCTTTTTAGTTTTCATCTGTGGATATTTCCTTTGTCACTGTAATGTTCATTGCGCTATGAAGTATCTAATTGCAGATCTCCAGAAAACTGTGCTAACACACTGATCTCTGAAGAGAAACGTGTAACTCTGTGAGTTGCATTCACACATGGCAATGCAGTTTCTCAGAAAGCTTCTCTTTAATTATTATGTGAGATTATTTCCTTTATCACCATGGGCCCCTATAGGTTCCCAAATATCACTTTGCAGATTCCACGAGAAGAGTGTTAGCAAACTGCTTCTTGAGGCAAAGGTTGTAAATCTGTGAGATGAACTCACAGATCAGAAAGAAGTTTCTCAGAAAGCTTCTTTCACGTTTTGATCGGATGAAATTTCCTTTATCAGCGTGGGCCTCAATGTGATGCAAAGAAGCCCTTCTCAGATTCCTCAAAGACAGTGTTAATGGACTGCTGCACGAAACATAAGTGTAACTCTGTGAGATGAATTCACACATCACCAAGAAGTTTCTAAGAAAGCTTCTTTCTAGTTTTCATCTGTGGATATTTCCTTTGTCACTGTAATGATCATTGCGCTATGAAGTATCTAATTGCAGATTTCCAGAAAACTGTGGTAACAAACTGATCACTGAAGAGAAACGTGTAACTCTGTGAGTTGCATTCACACATGGCAATGCAGTTTCTCAGAAATCTTCTCTTTAGTTATTATGTGAGGATAATTCCTTTATCACCCTGGGCCCCATTAGGCTCCCAAATATCACTTTGCAGATTCCACGAAAAGAGTGTTAGCAAACTGCTTCTTGAGGCAGAGGTTGTAATTCTGTGAGATGAACTCACAGATCAGAAAGAAGTTTCTCAGAAAGCTTCTTTCACGTTTTGAACGGATGAAATTTCCTTTATCAGCGTAGGCCTCAATGTGATCCAAAGAAGCCCTTCAGTTTCCCCAAAGACAATGTTAATGGACTGCTCCTTGAAACATAAGTGTAAATCTGTGAGATGAATTCACACATCACCAAGAAGTTTCTAAGAAAGCTTCTTACTGGTTTTCATCTGTGGATATTTCCTTTGTCACTGTAATGTTCATTGCGCTATGAAGTATCTAATTGCAGATCTCCAGAAAACTGTGCTAACAAACTGATCTCTGAAGAGAAACGTGTAACTCTGTGAGTTGCCTTCAAACATGGCAATGCAGTTTCTCAGAAAGCTTCTCTTTAGTTATTATGTAGGTTATTTCCTTTATCACCATGGGCCCCTATAGGCTCCCAAATATCACTTTGCAGATTCCACGAGAAGAGTGTTCGCAAACTTCTTCTTGAAGCAAAGGTTGTAACTCTGTGAGATGAACTCACAGATCAGAAAGAAGTTTCTCAGAAAGCTTCTTTCACGTTTTGAACGGATGAAATTTCCTTTATCAGCGTAGGCCTCAATGTGATCCAAAGAAGCCCTTCTCAGATTCCCCAATTACAGTGTTAATGGACTGCTCCACGAAACATAATTGTAACTCTGTGAGATGAATTCACACATCACCAAGATGTTTCTAAGAAGGCTTCTTTCTAGTTTTCATCTGTGGATATTTCCTTTGTCACTGTAATGTTCATTGCGCTATGAAGTATCTAATTGCAGATCTCCAGAAAACTGTGCTAACAAACTGATCACCGAAGAGAAACGTGTAACTCTGTGAGTTGCATTCACACATGGCAATGCAGTTTCTCAGAAAGCTTCTCTTTAGTTATTATGTGAAGATATTTCCTTTATCACCATGGGCCCCTATAGGCTCCCAAATATCACTCTGCAGATTCCACGAAAAGAGTGTTAGCAAATTGCTTCTTGAGGCAGAGGTTGTAACTATGTGAGATGAACTCACAGATCAGAAAGAAGTTTCTCAGAAAGCTTATTTCACGTTTTGAACGGATGAAATTCCCTTTATCAGCGTAGGCCTCAATGTGATCCAAAGAAGCCCTTCTCAGATTCCTCAAAGACAGTGTTAATGGACTGCTCCACGAAACATAAGTGTAACTCTGTGAGATGAATTCACACATCACCAAGAAGTTTCGAAGAAAGCTTCTTTCTAGTTTTCATCTGTGGTATTTCCTTTGTCACTGTAATGTTCATTGCGCTATGAAGTATCTAATTGCAGATTTCCAGAAAACTGTGCTAACAAGCTGATCACTGAAGAGAAACGTGTAACTCTGTGAGTTGCATTCACACATGGCAATGCAGTTTATCAGAAAGCTTCTATTTAGTTATTATATAAGGATATTTCCTTTATCACCATGGGCCCCTAAAGGCTCCCAAATATCACTTTGCAGATTCCACGAGAAAAGAGTTAGCAAACTGCTTCTTGAGGCAGAGGTTGTAATTCTGTGAGATGAACTCACAAATCAGAAAGAAGATTCACAGAAAGCTTCTTTCATGTTTTGAACGGATGAAATTTCCTTTATCAGCGTAGGCCTCAATGTGATCCAAAGAAGCCCTTCTCAGATTCCCCAAAGACAGTGTTAATGGACTGCTCCACGAAACATAGGTGTAACACTGTGAGATGAATTCACACATCACCAAGACGTTTCTAAGAAAGCTTCTTTCTAGTTTTCATCTGTGGATATTTACTTTGTCACTGTAATGTTCATTGCGCTATGAAGTATCTAATTGCAGATCTCCAGAAAACTGTGCTAACAAACTGATCACTGAAGAGAAACGTGTAACTCTGTGAGTTGCATTCACACATGGCAATGCAGTTTCTCAGAAAGCTTCTCTTTAGTTATTATGTGAGGATATTTCCTTTATCACCATGGGCCAATATAGGCTCCCAAATATCACTTTGCAGATTCCACGAGAAAAGTGTTAGCAAACTGCTTCTTGAGGCAGAGGTTGTAACTCCGTGAGATGAACTCACAGATCAGAAAGAAGTTTCTCAGAAAGCTTCTTTCACGTTTTGAACGGATGAAATTTCCTTTATCAGCGTAGGCCTCAATGTGATCCAAAGAAGCCCTTCTCATATTCCCCAAAGACAGTGTTAATGGACTGCTCCACGAAACATAGGTGTAACGCTGTGAGATGAATTCACACATCACGAAGAGGTTTCTAAGAAAGCTTCTTTCTAGTTTTCATCTGTGGATATTTCCTTTGTCTCTGTAATGTTCATTTCGCTGTGAAGTATATAATTGCAGATCTCCAGAAAACTGTGCTAACAAACTGATCACTGAAGAGAAACGTGTAACTACGTGAGTTGCATTCACACATGGCAATGCAGTTTCTCAGAAAGCTTCTCTTTAGTTATTATGTGAGGATATTTCCTTTATCACCATGGGCCCCTATAGGCTCCCAAATATCACTTTGCAGATTCCACGAAAAGAGTGTTAGCAAACTGCTTCTTGAGGCAGAGGTTGTAGCTCTGTGAGATGAACTCACAGATCAGAAAGAAGTTTCTCAGAAAGCTTCTTTCACGTTTTGAACGGATGAAATTTCCTTTTCAGCGTAGGCCTCAATGTGATCCAAAGAAGCCCTTCTCAGTTTCCCCAAAGACAGTGTTAATGGACTGCTCCACGAAACATAAGTGTAACTCTGTGAGATGAATTCACACATCATCAAGAAGTTTCTAAGAAAGCTTCTTTCTAGTTTTCATCTGTGGATATTTCCTTTGTCACTGTAATGTTCATTGCGCTATGAAGTATCTAATTGCAGATCTCCAGAAAACTGTGCTAACAAAGTGATCACTGAAGAGAAACGTGTAACTCTGTGAGTTGCATTCACACATGGCAATGCAGTTTCTCAGAAAGCTTCTCTTTAGTTATTATGTGAGGATATTTCCTTTATCACCATGGGCCCCTAAAGGCTCCCAAATATCACTTTGCAGATTCCACGAGAAAAGAGTTAGCAAACTGCTTCTTGAGGTAGAGGTTGTAATTCTGTGTGATGAACTCACAAATCAGAAAGAAGTTTCTCAGAAAGCTTCTTTCACGTTTTGAACGGATGAAATTTCCTTTATCAGCGTAGGCCTCAATGTGATCCAAAGAAGCCCTTCTCAGTTTCCCCAAAGACAGTGTTAATGGACTGCTTCTCGAAACATAAGTGTAACTCTGTGAGATGAATTCACACATCACCAAGGAGTTTCTAAGAAAGCTTCTTTCTTGTTTTCATCTGTGGATATTTCCTTTGTCACTGTAATGTTCATTGCGCTATGAAGTATCAAATTGCAGATCTCCAGAAAACTGTGCTAACAAACTGATCACTGAAGACAAACGTGTAACTTTGTGAGTTGCATTCACACATGGCAATGCAGTTTCTCAGAAAGCTTCTCTTTAGTTATTATGTGAGGATATTTCCTTTATCACCATGGGCCCCTATAGGCTCCCAAATATCACTTTGCAGATGCCACGAAAAGAATGTTAGCAAGCTGCTTCTTGAGGCAGAGGATGTAACTCTGTGAGATGAACTCACAGATCAGAAAGAAGTTTCTCAGAAAGCTTCTATCACGTTTTGAACGGATGAAATTTCCTTTATCAGCGTAAGCCTCAATGTGATCCAAAGAAGCCCTTCTCAGATTCCCCAAGGACAGTGTTAATGGACTGCTCCACGAAACATAAGTGTAACTCTGTGAGATGAATTCACACATCATCAAGAAGTTTCTAAGAAAGCTTCTTTCTAGTTTTCATCTGTGGATATTTCCTTTGTCACTGTAATGTTCATTGCGCTATGAAATATCTAATTGCAGATCTCCAGAAAACTGTGCTAACAAACTGATCACTGAAGAGAAACGTGTAACTCTCTGAGTTGCATTCACACATGGCAATGCAGTTTCTCAGAAAGCTTCTCTTTAGTTATCATGTGAGGATATTTCCTTTATCACCATGGGCCACTATAGGTGCCCAAATATCACTTTGCAGATTCCACGAGAAAAGTGTTAGCAAACTGCTTCTTGAGGCAGAGGTTGTAACTCTGTGAGATGAACTCACAGATCAGAAAGAAGTTTCTCAGAAAGCTTCTTTCACGTTTTGAACGGATGAAATTTCCTTTATCAGCGTAGGCCTCAATGTGATCCAAAGAAGCCCTTCTCAGTTTCCCCAAAGACAGTGTTAATGGACTGCTCCACGAAACATAAGTGTAACTCTGTGAGATGAATTCACACATCATCAAGAAGTTTCTAAGAAAGCTTATTTCTAGTTTTCATCTGTGGATATTTCCTTTGTCACTGTAATGTTCATTGTGCTATGAAGTATCTAATTGCAGATCTCCAGAAAACTGTGCTAACAAACTGATCACTGAAGAGAAACGTGTAACTCTGTGAGTTGCATTCACACATGGCAATGCAGTTTCTCAGAAAGCTTCTCTTTAGTTATTATGTGAGGATATTTCCTTTATCACCATGGGCCCCTATAGGCTCCCAAATATCACTTTGCCGATGCCACGAAAAGAGTATTAGCAAACTGCTTCTTGAGGCAGAGGTTGTAGCTCTGTGAGATGAACTCACAGATCAGAAAGAAGTTTCTCAGAAAGCTTCTTTCACGTTTAGAACGGATGAAATTTCCTTTTCAGCGTAGGCCTCAATGTGATCCAAAGAAGCCCTTCTCAGTTTCCCCAAAGACAGTGTTAATGGACTGCTCCACGAAACATAAGTGTAACTCTGTGAGATGAATTCACACATCACCAAGAAGTTTCTAAGAAAGCTTCTTTCTAGTTTTCATCTGTGGATATTTCCTTTGTCACTGTAATGTTCATTGCGCTATGAAGTATCTAATTGCAGATCTCCAGAAAACTGTGCTAACAAACTGATCACTGAAGAGAAACGTGTAACTCTGTGAGTTGCATTCACACATGGCAATGCAGTTTCTCAGAAAGCTTCTCTTTAGTTTTTATGTGAGGATATTTCCTTTAGCACCATGGGCCACTATAGGCTCCCAAATATCACTTTGCAGATTCCACGAGAAAAGTGTTAGCAAACTGCTTCTTGAGGCAGAGGTTGTAACTCTGTGAGATGAACTCACAGATCAGAAAGAAGTTTCTCAGAAAGCTTCTTTCACGTTTTGAACGGATGAAATTTCCTTTATCAGCGTAGGCCTCAATGTGATCCAAAGAAGCCCTTCTCAGATTCCTCAAAGACAGTGTTAATGGACTGCTCCACGAAACATAAGTGTAACTCTGTGAGATGAATTCACACATCACCAAGAAGTTTCTATGAAAGATTCTTTCCAGTTTTCATCTGTGGATATTTCCTTTGTCAGTGTAATGTTCATTGCGCTATGAAGTATCTAATTGCAGATCTCCAGAAAACTGTGCTAACAAACTGATCACTGAAGAGAAAGGTGTAACTCTGTGAGTTGCATTCACACATGGCAATGTAGTTTCTCAGAAAGCTTCTCTTTAGTTATTATGTGAGGATATTTCCTTTATCACCATGGACCCCAATAGGCTCCCAAATAACACTTTGCAGATTCCACGAAAAGAATGTTAGCAAACTGCTTCTTGAGGCAGAGATTGTAACTCTGTGAGATAAACTCACAGATCAGAAAGAAGTTTCTCAGAAAGCTTCTTTCACGTTTTGAACGTATTAAACTTCCTTTATCAGCGGAGGTCTCAATGTGATCCAAAGAAGCCCTTCTCAGTTTCCCCAAAGACAGTGTTAAAGGACTGCTTCAAGAAACATAAGTGTAACTCTGTGAGATGAATTCACACATCACCAAGAAGTTTCTAAGAAAGCTTCTTTCTTGTTTTCATCTGTGGATATTTCCTTTGTCACTGTAATGTTCATTGTGCTATGAAGTATCTAATTGCAGATCTGCAGAAAACTGTGCTAACAAACTGATCACTGAAGAGAAACCTGTAACTCTGTGAGTTGCATTCACACATGGCATTGCAGTTTCTCAGAAAGCTTCTCTTTAGTTATTATGTGAGGATATTTCCTTTATCACCATGGGCCCCTATAGGCTCCAAAGTATCACTTTGCAGATTCCACGAGAAGAGTGTTAGCAAACTTCTTCTTGAGGCAGAGGCTGTAACTCTGTGAGATGAACTCACAGATCAGAAAGAAGTTTCTCAGAAAGCTTCTTTCACGTTTTGAAGGGATGAAATGTCCTTTATCAGCGTAGGCCTCAATGTGATCCAAAGAAGCCCTTCTCAGATTCCTCAAAGACAGTGTTAATGGACTGCTCCACGAAACATAAGTGTAACTCTGTGAGATGAATTCACACATCACCAAGAAGTTTCTAAGAAAGCTTCTTTCTAGTTTTCATCTGTGGATATTTCCTTTGTCACTGTAATATTCATTGCGCTATGAAGAATCTAATTGCACATCTCCAGAAAACTGTGCTAACAAACTGATCACTGAAGAGAAACGTGTAACTCTGTGAGTTGCATTCACACATGGCAATGCAGTTTCTCAGAAAGCTTCTCTTTAGTTATTATGTGAGGATATTTCCTTTATCACCATGGGACCCTATGGGCTCCCAAATATCACTTTGCAAATTCCAAGAGAAGAGTGTGAGCAAACTTCTTCTTGAGGCACAGGTTGTAACTCTGTGAGATGAACTCACAGATCAGAAAGAAGTTTCTCAGAAAGCTTCTTTCACGTTTTGAACGGATGAAATTTCCTTTATCAGCGTAGGCCTCAATGTGTTCCAAAGAAGCCCTTCTCAGATTCTTCAAAGACAGTGTTAATGGACTGCTCCTGGAAACAGAAGTGTAACTCTGTGAGATGAATTCACACATCACCAAGAAGTTTCTATGAAAGATTCTTTCCAGTTTTCATCTGTGGATATTTCCTTTGTCACTGTAATGTTCATTGCGCTATGAAGTATCTAATTGCAGATCTGCAGAAAACTGTGCTAACAAACTGATCACTGAAGAGAAACGTGTAACTCTGTGAGTTGCATTCACACATGGCAATGCAGTTTCTCAGAAAGCTTCTCTTTAGTTATTATGTGAGGATATTTCCTTTATCACCATGGACCCCAATAGGCTCCCAAATAACACTTTGCAGATTCCACGAAAAGAGTGTTAGCAAACTGCTTCTTGAGGCAGAGATGGTAATTCTGTGAGATAAACTCACAGATCAGAAAGAAGTTTCTCAGAAAGCTTCTTTCACGTTTTGAACCGATGAAATTTCCTTTATCAGCGTAGGCCTCAATGTGATCCAAAGAAGCCCTTCTCAGATTCCTCAAAGACAGTGTTAATGGACTGCTCCACGAAACATAAGTGTAACTCTGTGAGATGAATTCACACATCACCAAGAAGTTTCTATGAAAGATTCTTCCCAGTTTTCATCTGTGGATATTTCCTTTGTCACTGTAATGTTCATTGCGCTATGAAGTATCTAATTGCAGATCTGCAGAAAACTGTGCTAACAAACTGATCACTGAAGAGAAACGTGTAACTCTGTGAGTTGCATTCACACATGGCAATGCAGTTTCTCAGAAAGCTTCTCTTTAGTTATTATGTGAGGATATTTCCTTTATCACCATGGGCCCCTATGGGCTCCCAAATATCACTTTGCAGATTCCAAGAGAAGAGTGTCAGCAATCTTCTTCTTGAGGCACAGGTTGTAACTCTGTGAGATGAACTCACAGATCAGAAAGAAGTTTCTCAGAAAGCTTCTTTCACGTTTTGAACGGATGAAATTTCCTTTATCAGCGTAGGCCTCAATGTGATCCAAAGAAGCCCTTCTCATATTCCTCAAAGACAGTGTTAATGGACTGCTCCACGAAACATAAGTGTAACTCTGTGAGATGAATTCACACATCACCAAGAAGTTTCTATGAAAGATTCTTCCCAGTTTTCATCTGTGGATATTTCCTTTGTCACTGTAATGTTCATTGCGCTATGAAGTATCTAATTGCAGATCTCCAGAAAACTGTGCTAACAAACTGATCACTGAAGAGAAATTTGTAACTCTGTGAGTTGCATTCACACATGGCAATGCAGTTTCTCAGAAAGCTTCTCTTTAGTTATTATGTGAGGATATTTCCTTTATCACCATGGACCCCAATAGGCTCCCAAATAACACTTTGCAGATTCCACGAAAAGAGTGTTAGCAAACTGCTTCTTGAGGCAGAGATGGTAATTCTGTGAGATAAACTCACAGATCAGAAAGAAGTTTCTCAGAAAGCTTCTTTCACGTTTTGAACGGATGAAATTTCCTTTATCAGCGTAGGCCTCAATGTGATCCAAAGAAGCCCTTCTCAGTTTCCCCAAAGACAGTGTTAATGGACTGCTCCACGAAACATAAGTGTAACTCTGTGAGATGAATTCACACATCACCAAGAAGTTTCTAAGAAAGCTTCTTTCTAGTTTTCATCTGTGGATATTTCCTTTGTCACTGTAATGTTCATTGCGCTATGAAGTATCTAATTGCAGATCTGCAGAAAACTGTGCTAACAAACTGATCACTGAAGAGAAACGTGTAACTCTGTGAGTTGCATTCACACATGGCAATGCAGTTTCTCAGAAAGCTTCTCTTTAGTTATTATGTGAGGATATTTCCTTTAGCACCATGGGCCACTATAGGCTCCCAAATATCACTTTGCAGATTCCACGAAAAGAGTGTTAGCAAACTGCTTCTTGAGGCAGAGGTTGTAACTCTGTGAGATGAACTCACAGATCAGAAAGAAGTTTCTCAGAAAGCTTCTTTCACGTTTTGAACGGATGAAATTCCTTTATCAGCGTAGGCCTCAATGTGATCCAAAGAAGCCCTTCTCAGTTTCCCCAAAGACAGTGTTAATGGACTGCTCCACGAAACATAAGTGTAACTCTGTGAGATGAATTCACACATCACCAAGAAGTTTCTAAGAAAGATTCTTTCCAGTTTTCATCTGTGGATATTTCCTTTGTCACTGTAATGTTCATTGCGCTATGAAGTATCTAATTGCAGATATCCAGAGAACTGTGCTACAAACTGATCACTGAAGAGAAACGTGTAACTCTGTGAGTTGCATTCACACATGGCAATGTAGTTTCTCAGAAAGCTTCTCTTTAGTTATTATGTGAGGATATTTCCTTTATCACCATGGGCCCCAATAGGCCTCCCAAATATCACTTTGCAGATTCCACGAAAAGAGTGTTAGCAAACTGCTTCTTGAGGCAGAGGTTGTAACTCTGTGAGATGAACTCACAGATCAGAAAGAAGTTTCTCAGAAAGCTTCTTTCACGTTTTGAACGGATGAAATTTCCTTTATCAGCGTAGGCCTCAATGTGATCCAAAGAAGCCCTTCTCAGTTTCCCCAAAGACAGTGTTAATGGACTGCTCCACGAAACATAAGTGTAACTCTGTGAGATGAATTCACACATCACCAAGAAGTTTCTAAGAAAGCTTCTTTCTAGTTTTCATCTGTGGATATTTCCTTTGTCACTGTAATGTTCATTGCGCTATGAAGTATCTAATTGCAGATCTCCAGAAAACTGTGCTAACAAACTGATCACTGAAGAGAAACGTGTAACTCTGTGAGTTGCATTCACACATGGCAATGCAGTTTCTCAGAAAGCTTCTCTTTAGTTATTATGTGAGGATATTTCCTTTATCACCATGGGCCCCTACAGGCTCCCAAATATCACTTTGCAGATTCCACGAGAAGAGGGTTAGCAAACTTCTTCTTGAGGCAGAGGTTGTAACTCTGTGAGATGAACTCACAGATCAGAAAGAAGTTTCTCAGAAAGCTTCTTTCACGTTTTGAACGGATGAAATTTCCTTTATCAGCGTAGGCCTCAATGTGATTCAAAGAAGCCCTTCTCAGATTCCTCAAAGACAGTGTTAATGGACTGCTCCACGAAACATAAGTGTAACTCTGTGAGATGAATTCACACATCACCAAGAAGTTTCTAAGAAAGCTTCTTTCTAGTTTTCATCTGTGGATATTTCCTTTGTCACTGTAATGTTCATTGCGCTATGAAGTATCTAATTGCAGATCTCCAGAAAACTGTGCTAACAAACTGATCACTGAAGAGAAACGTGTAACTCTGTGAGTTGCATTCACACATGGCAATGCAGTTTCTCAGAAAGCTTCTCTTTAGTTATTATGTGAGGATATTTCCTTTATCACCATGGGCCCCTATAGGCTCCCAAGTATCACTTTGCAGATTCCACGAAAAGAGTGTTAGCAAACTGCTTCTTGAGGCAGAGGTTGTACCTCTGTGAGATGAACTCACAGATCAGAAAGAAGTTTCTCAGAAAGCTTCTTTCACGTTTTGAACGGATGAAATTTCCTTTATCAGCGTAGGCCTCAATGTGATCCAAAGAAGCCCTTCTCAGTTTCCCCAAAGAGAGTGTTAATGGACTGCTCCACGAAACATAAGTGTAACTCTGTGAGATGAATTCACACATCACCAAGAAGTTTCTAAGAAAGCTTCTTTCCAGTTTTCATCTGTGGATATTTCCTTTGTCACTGTAATGTTCATTGCGCTATGAAGTATCTAATTGCAGATCTCCAGAAAACTGTGCTAACAAACTGATCACTGAAGAGAAACGTGTAACTCTGTGAGTTGCATTCACACATGGCAATGCAGTTTCTCAGAAAGCTTCTCTTTAGTTATTATGTGAGGATATTCCTTTATCACCATGGGCCCCATAGGCTCCCAAATATCACTTTGCAGATTCCACGAAAAGCTGTTAGCAAACTGCTTCTTGAGGCAGAGGTTGTAACTCTGTGAGATGAACTCACAGATCAGAAAGAAGTTTCTCAGAAAGCTTCTTTCACGTTTTGAACGGATGAAATTTCCTTTATCAGCGTAGGCCTCAATGTGATCCAAAGAAGCCCTTCTCAGTTTCCCCAAAGACAGTGTTAATGGACTGCTCCACGAAACATAAGTGTAACTCTGTGAGATGAATTCACACATCACCAAGAAGTTTCTAAGAAAGGTTCTTTCTAGTTTTCATCTGTGGATATTTCCTTTGTCACTCTCATGTTCATTGCGCTATGAAGTATCTAATTGCAGATCTCCAGAAAACTGTGCTAACAAACTGATCACTGAAGAGAAACGTGTAACTCTGTGAGTTGCATTCACACATGGCAATGCAGTTTCTCAGAAAGCTTCTCTTTAGTTATTATGTGAGGATATTTCCTTTATCACCATGGGCCCATACAGGCTCCCAAGTATCACTTTGCAGATTCCACGAGAAGAGTGTTAGCAAACTTCTTCTTGAGGTAGAGGTTGTAACTCTGTGAGATGAACTCACAGATCAGAAAGAAGTTTCTCAGAAAGCTTCTTTCACGTTTTGAACGGATGAAATTTCCTTTATCAGCGTAGGCCTCAATGTGATCCAAAGAAGCCCTTCTCAGATTCCTCAAAGACAGTGTTAATGGACTGCTCCAAGAAACATAAGTGTAACTCTGTGAGATGAATTCACACATCACCAAGAAGTTTCTAAGAAAGCTTCTTTCCAGTTTTCATCTGTGGATATTTCCTTTGTCACTGTAATGTTCATTGCGCTATGAAGTATCTAATTGCAGATCTCCAGAAAACTGTGCTAACAAACTGATCACTGAAGAGAAACGTGTAACTCTGTGAGTTGCATTCACACATGGCAATGCAGTTTCTCAGAAAGCTTCTCTTTAGTTATTATGTGAGGATATTTCCTTTATCACCATGGGCCCCTATAGGCTCCCAAGTATCACTTTGCAGATTCCACGAAAAGAGTGTTAGCAAACTGCTTCTTGAGGCAGAGGTTGTAACTCTGTGAGATGAACTCACAGATCAGAAAGAAGTTTCTCAGAAAGCTTCTTTCACGTTTTGAACGGATGAAATTTCCTTTATCAGCGTAGGCCTCAATGTGATCCAAAGAAGCCCTTCTCAGTTTCCCCAAAGACAGTGTTAATGGACTGCTCCACGAAACATAAGTGTAACTCTGTGAGATGAATTCACACATCACCAAGAAGTTTCTAAGAAAGCTTCTTTCTAGTTTTCATCTGTGGATATTTCCTTTGTCACTGTAATGTTCATTGCGCTATGAAGTATCTAATTGCAGATCTCCAGAAAACTGTGCTAACAAACTGATCACTGAAGAGAAACGTGTAACTCTGTGAGTTGCATTCACACATGGCAATGCAGTTTCTCAGAAAGCTTCTCTTTAGTTATTATGTGAGGATATTTCCTTTATCACCATGGGCCCCTATAGGCTCCCAAATATCACTTTGCAGATTCCACGAAAAGAGTGTTAGCAAACTGCTTCTTGAGGCAGAGGTTGTAACTCTGTGAGATGAACTCACAGATCAGAAAGAAGTTTCTCAGAAAGCTTCTTTCACGTTTTGAACGGATGAAATTTCCTTTATCAGCGTAGGCCTCAATGTGATCCAAGAAGCCCTTCTCAGATTCCTCAAAGACAGTGTTAATGGACTGCTCCACGAAACATAAGTGTAACTCTGTGAGATGAATTCACACATCACCAAGAAGTTTCTAAGAAAGCTTCTTTCTAGTTTTCATCTGTGGATATTTCCTTTGTCACTGTAATGTTCATTGCGCTATGAAGTATCTAATTGCAGATCTCCAGAAAACTGTGCTAACAAACTGATCACTGAAGAGAAACGTGTAACTCTGTGAGTTGCATTCACACATGGCAATGCAGTTTCTCAGAAAGCTTCTCTTTAGTTATTATGTGAGGATATTTCCTTTATCACCATGGGCCCCTATAGGCTCCCAAATATCACTTTGCAGATTCCACGAAAAGAGTGTTAGCAAACTGCTTCTTGAGGCAGAGGTTGTAACTCTGTGAGATGAACTCACAGATCAGAAAGAAGTTTCTCAGAAAGCTTCTTTCACGTTTTGAACGGATGAAATTTCCTTTATCAGCGTAGGCCTCAATGTGATCCAAAGAAGCCCTTCTCAGATTCCCCAAAGACAGTGTTAATGGACTGCTCCACGAAACATAAGTGTAACTCTGTGAGATGAATTCACACATCACCAAGAAGTTTCTAAGAAAGCTTCTTTCTAGTTTTCATCTGTGGATATTTCCTTTGTCACTGTAATGTTCATTGCGCTATGAAGTATCTAATTGCAGATCTTCAGAAAACTGTGCTAACAAACTGATCACTGAAGAGAAACGTGTAACTCTGTGAGTTGCATTCACACATGGCAATGCAGTTTCTCAGAAAGCTTCTCTTTAGTTATTATGTGAGGATATTTCCTTTATCACCATGGGCCCCAATAGGCTCCCAAATATCACTTTGCAGATTCCACGAAAAGAGTGTTAGCAAACTGCTTCTTGAGGCAGAGGTTGTAACTCTGTGAGATGAACTCACAGATCAGAAAGAAGTTTCTCAGAAAGCTTCTTTCACGTTTTGAACGGATGAAATTTCCTTTATCAGCGTAGGCCTCAATGTGATCCAAAGAAGCCCTTCTCAGTTTCCCAAAGACAGTGTTAATGGACTGCTCCACGAAACATAAGTGTAACTCTGTGAGATGAATTCACACATCACCAAGAAGTTTCTAAGAAAGCTTCTTTCTAGTTTTCATCTGTGGATATTTCCTTTGTCACTGTAATGTTCATTGCGCTATGAAGTATCTAATTGCAGATCTCCAGAAAACTGTGCTAACAAACTGATCACTGAAGAGAAACGTGTAACTCTGTGAGTTGCATTCACACATGGCAATGCAGTTTCTCAGAAAGCTTCTCTTTAGTTATTATGTGAGGATATTTCCTTTATCACCATGGGCCCCTATAGGCTCCCAAATATCACTTTGCAGATTCCACGAAAAGAGTGTTAGCAAACTGCTTCTTGAGGCAGAGGTTGTAACTCTGTGAGATGAACTCACAGATCAGAAAGAAGTTTCTCAGAAAGCTTCTTTCACGTTTTGAACGGATGAAATTTCCTTTATCAGCGTAGGCCTCAATGTGATCCAAAGAAGCCCTTCTCAGATTCCTCAAAGACAGTGTTAATGGACTGCTCCACGAAACATAAGTGTAACTCTGTGAGATGAATTCACACATCACCAAGAAGTTTCGAAGAAAGCTTCTTTCCAGTTTTCATCTGTGGATATTTCCTTTGTCACTGTAATGTTCATTGCGCTATGAAGTATCTAATTGCAGATCTCCAGAAAACTGTGCTAACAAACTGATCACTGAAGAGAAACGTGTAACTCTGTGAGTTGCATTCACACATGGCAATGCAGTTTCTCAGAAAGCTTCTCTTTAGTTATTATGTGAGGATATTTCCTTTATCACCATGGGCCCCTATAGGCTCCCAAGTATCACTTTGCAGATTCCACGAAAAGAGTGTTAGCAAACTGCTTCTTGAGGCAGAGGTTGTACCTCTGTGAGATGAACTCACAGATCAGAAAGAAGTTTCTCAGAAAGCTTCTTTCACGTTTTGAACGGATGAAATTTCCTTTATCAGCGTAGGCCTCAATGTGATCCAAAGAAGCCCTTCTCAGTTTCCCCAAAGAGAGTGTTAATGGACTGCTCCACGAAACATAAGTGTAACTCTGTGAGATGAATTCACACATCACCAAGAAGTTTCTAAGAAAGCTTCTTTCCAGTTTTCATCTGTGGATATTTCCTTTGTCACTGTAATGTTCATTGCGCTATGAAGTATCTAATTGCAGATCTCCAGAAAACTGTGCTAACAAACTGATCACTGAAGAGAAACGTGTAACTCTGTGAGTTGCATTCACACATGGCAATGCAGTTTCTCAGAAAGCTTCTCTTTAGTTATTATGTGAGGATAATACCTTTATCACCATGGGCCCCATAGGCTCCCAAATATCACTTTGCAGATTCCACGAAAAGCCTGTTAGCAAACTGCTTCCTGAGGCAGAGGTTGTAACTCTGTGAGATGAACTCACAGATCAGAAAGAAGTTTCTCAGAAAGCTTCTTTCACGTTTTGAACGGATGAAATTTCCTTTATCAGCGTAGGCCTCAATGTGATCCAAAGAAGCCCTTCTCAGTTTCCCCAAAGAGAGTGTTAATGGACTGCTCCACGAAACATAAGTGTAACTCTGTGAGATGAATTCACACATCACCAAGAAGTTTCTAAGAAAGCTTCTTTCTAGTTTTCATCTGTGGATATTTCCTTTGTCACTGTAATGTTCATTGCGCTATGAAGTATCTAATTGCAGATCTCCAGAAAACTGTGCTAACAAACTGATCACTGAAGAGAAACGTGTAACTCTGTGAGTTGCATTCACACATGGCAATGCAGTTTCTCAGAAAGCTTCTCTTTAGTTATTATGTGAGGATATTTCCTTTATCACCATGGGGCCATACAGGCTCCCAAGTATCACTTTGCAGATTCCACGAGAAGAGTGTTAGCAAACTTCTTCTTGAGGCAGAGGTTGTAACTCTGTGAGATGAACTCACAGATCAGAAAGAAGTTTCTCAGAAAGCTTCTTTCACGTTTTGAACGGATGAAATTTCCTTTATCAGCGTAGGCCTCAATGTGATCCAAAGAAGCCCTTCTCAGATTCCTCAAAGACAGTGTTAATGGACTGCTCGAAGAAACATAAGTGTAACTCTGTGAGATGAATTCACACATCACCAAGAAGTTTCGAAGAAAGCTTCTTTCCAGTTTTCATCTGTGGATATTTCCTTTGTCACTGTAATGTTCATTGCGCTATGAAGTATCTAATTGCAGATCTCCAGAAAACTGTGCTAACAAACTGATCACTGAAGAGAAACGTGTAACTTTGTGAGTTGCATTCACACATGGCAATGCAGTTTCTCAGAAAGCTTCTCTTTAGTTATTATGTGAGGATATTTCCTTTATCACCATGGGCCCCTATAGGCTCCCAAGTATCACTTTGCAGATTCCACGAAAAGAGTGTTAGAAAACTGCTTCTTGAGGCAGAGGTTGTACCTCTGTGAGATGAACTCACAGATCAGAAAGAAGTTTCTCAGAAAGCTTCTTTCACGTTTTGAACGGATGAAATTTCCTTTATCAGCGTAGGCCTCAATGTGATCCAAAGAAGCCCTTCTCAGTTTCCCCAAAGAGAGTGTTAATGGACTGCTCCACGAAACATAAGTGTAACTCTGTGAGATGAATTCACACATCACCAAGAAGTTTCTAAGAAAGCTTCTTTCTAGTTTTCATCTGTGGATATTTCCTTTGTCACTGTAATGTTCATTGCGCTATGAAGTATCTAATTGCAGATCTCCAGAAAACTGTGCTAACAAACTGATCACTGAAGAGAAACGTGTAACTCTGTGACTTGCATTCACACATGGCAATGCAGTTTCTCAGAAAGCTTCTCTTTAGTTATTATGTGAGGATATTTCCTTTATCACCATGGACCCCTATAGGCTCCCAAATATCACTTTGCAGATTAACCGAAAAGACTGTTAGCAAACTGCTTCTTGAGGCAGAGGTTGTAACTCTGTAAGATGAACTCACAGATCAGAAAGAAGTTTCTCAGAAAGCTTCTTTCACGTTTTGAACGGATGAAATTTCCTTCATCAGCGTAGGCCTCAATGTGATCCAATGAAGCCCTTCTCAGTTTCCCCAAAGACAGTGTTAATGGACTGCTCCACGAAACATAAGTGTAACTCGGTGAGATGAATTCACACATCACCAAGAAGTTTCTAAGAAAGCTTCTTTCTAGTTTTCATCTGTGTATATTTCCTTTGTCACTCTAATATTCATTGCGCTATGAAGTATCTAATTGCAGATCTCCAGAAAACTGTGCTAACAAACTGATCACTGAAGAGAAACGTGTAACTCTGTGAGTTGCATTCACACATGGCAATGCAGTTTCTCAGAAAGCTTTTCTTTAGTTATTATGTGAGGATATTTCCTTTATCACCATGGGCCCCTATAGGCTCCCAAATATCACTTTGCAGATTCCCCGAAAAGACTGTTAGCGAACTGCTTCTTGAGGCAGAGGTTGTAACTCTGTAAGATGAACTCACAGATCAGAAAGAAGTTTCTCAGAAAGCTTCTTTCACGTTTTGAACGGATGAAATTTCCTTTATCAGCGTAGGCCTCAATGTGATCCAAAGAAGCCCTTCTCAGTTTCCCCAAAGACAGTGTTAATGGACTGCTCCACGAAACATAAGTGTAACTCTTTGAGATGAATTCACACATCACCAAGAAGTTTCTAAGAAAGCTTCTTTCTAGTTTTCTTCTGTGGATATTTCCTTTGTCACTGAAATGTTCATTGCGCTATGAAGTATCTAATTGCAGATCTGCAGAAAACTGTGCTAACAAACTGATCACTGAAGAGAAACGTGTAACTCTGTGAGTTGCATTCACACATGGCAATGCAGTTTCTCAGAAAGCTTCTCTTTAGTTATTATGTGAGGATATTTCCTTTATCACCATGGGCCCCTGTAGGCTCCCAAGTACCACTTTGCAGATTCCACGAAAAGAGTGTTAGCAAACTGCTTCTTGAGGCAGAGGTTGTACCTCTGTGAAATGAACTCACAGATCAGAAAGAAGTTTCTCAGAAAGCTTCTTTCACGTTTTGAACGGATGAAATTTCCTTTATCAGCCGAGGCCTCAATGTGATCCAAAGAAGCCCTTCACAGTTTCCCCAAAGACACTGTAAATGGACTGCTCCACGTAACATAAGTGTAACTCTGTGAGATGAATTCACACATCACCAAGAAGTTTCTAAGAAAGCTTCTTTCTACTTTTCATCTGTGGATATTTCCTTTGTCACTGTAATGTTCATTGCGCTATGAAGTATCTAATTGCAGATCTCCAGAAAACTGTGCTAACAAACTGATCACTGAAGAGAAACGTGTAACTCCGTGAGTTGCATTCACACATGGCAATGCAGTTTCTCAGAAAGCTTCTCTTTAGTTATTATGTGAGGATATTTCCTTTATCACCATGGGCCACTATGGGATCCCAAATATCACATTGCAGATTCCAAGAGAAGAGTGTGAGCAAATATCTTCTTGAGGCAGAGGTTGTAACTCTGTGAGATGAACTCACAGATCAGAAAGAAGTTTCTCAGAAAGCTTCTTTCACGTTTTGAACAGATGAAATTTCCTTTATCAGCGTAGTCCTCAATGTGATCCAAAGAAGCCATTCTCAGATTCCTAAAAGACAGTGTTAATGGACTGCTCCAGGAAACATAAGTGTAACTCAATGAGATGAATTCACACATCACCAAGAAGTTTCTAAGAGAGATTCTTTCCAGTTTTCATCTGTGGATATTTCCTTTGTCACTGTAATGTTCATTGCGCTATGAAGTATCTATTGCAGATCTCCAGAAAACTGTGCTAACAAAGTGATCACTGAAGAGAAACGTGTAACTCTGTGAGTTGCATTCACACATGGCAATGCAGTTTCTCAGAAAGCTTCTATTCAGTTATTATGTGAGGATATTTCCTTTACCACCATGGGACTCTATAGGCTCCCAAATATCACTTTGCAGATTCCACGAGAAGAGTGTTAGGAAACTTCTTCTTGAGGCAGAGGTTGTAACTCTGTGAGATGAACTCACAGATCAGAAAGAAGTTTCTCAGAAAGCTTCTTTCACGTTTTGAACGGATGAAAATTCCTTTTTCAGCGTAGGCCGCAATGTGATCCAAAGAAGCCCTTCTCAGTTTCCCCAAAGACAGTGTTAATGGACTGCTCCACGAAACATAAGTGTAACTCTGTGAGATGAATTCACACATCACCAAGAAGTTTCTAAGAAAGCTTCTTTCTAGTTTTCATCTGTGGATATTTCCTTTGTCACTGTAATGTTCATTGCGCTATGAAGTATCTAATTGCAGATCTCCAGAAAACTGTGCTAACAAACTGATCACTGAAGAGAAACGTGTAACTCTGTGAGTTGCATTCACACATGGCAATGCAGTTTCTCAGAAAGCTTCTCTTTAGTTATTATGTGAGGATATTTCCTTTATCACCATGGGCCCCTATAGGCTCCCAAATATCACTTTGCAGATTCCACGAGAAAAGTGTTAGCAAACTGCTTCTTGAGGCAGAGGTTGTAACTCTGTGAGATGAACTCACAGATCAGAAAGAAGTTTCTCAGAAAGCTTCTTCCACGTTTCGAACGGATGAAATTTCCTTTATCAGCGTAGGCCTCAATGTGATCCAAAGAAGCCCTTCTCACTTTCCCCAAAGACAGTGTTATTGGACTGCTCCACGAAACATAAGTGTAACTCTGTGAGATGAATTCACACATCACCAAGAAGTTTCTAAGAAAGCTTCTTTCTAGTTTTCATCTGTGGATATTTCCTTTGTCAGTGTAATGTTCATTGCGCTATGAAGTATCTAATTGCAGATCTCCTGAAAACTGTGCAAACAAACTGATCACTGAAGAGAAACGTGTAACTCTGTGAGTTGCATTCACACATGGCAATGCAGTTTCTCAGAAAGCTTCTCTTTAGTTATTATGTGAGGATATTTCCTTTATCACCATGGGCCCCTATAGGCTCCCAAATATCACTTTGCAGATTCCACGAGAAAAGTGTTAGCAAACTTCTTTTTGAGGCAGAGGTTGTAACTCTGTTAGATGAACTCACAGATCAGAAGGAAGTTTCTCAGAAAGCTTCTTTCACGTTTTGAACGGATGAAATTTCCTTTATCAGCGTAGGCCTCAATGTGATCCAAGGAAGCCCTTCTCAGTTTCCCCAAAGACAGTGTTAATGGACTGCTCCACGAAACATATGTGTAACTCTGTGAGATGAATTCACACATCACCAAGAAGTTTCTAAGAAAGCTTCTTTCTAGTTTTCATCTGTGGATATTTCCTTTGTCACTGTAATGTTCATTGCGCTATGAAGTATCTAATTGCAGATCTAATGAAAACTGTGCTAACAAACTGATCACTGAAGAGAAACGTGTAACTCTGTGAGTTGCATTCACACATGGCAATGCAGTTTCTCAGAAAGCTTCTCTTTAGTTATTATGTGAGGATATTTCCTTTATCACCATGGGCCCCTATAGGCTCCCAAGTATCACTTTGCAGATTCCACGAAAAGGGTGTTAGCAAACTGCTTCTTGAGGCAGAGGTTGTACCTCTGTGAGATGAACTCACAGATCAGAAAGAAGTTTCTGAGAAAGCTTCTTTCACGTTTTGAACGGATGAAATTTCCTTTATCAGCGTAGGCCTCAATGTGATCCAAAGAAGCCCTTCTCAGTTTCCCCAAAGAGAGTGTTAATGGACGGCTCCACGAAACATAAGTGTAACTCTGTGAGATGAATTCACACATCACCAAGAAGTTTCTAAGAAAGCTTCTTTCTAGTTTTCATCTGTGGATATTTCCTTTGTCACTGTAATGTTCATTGCGCTATGAAGTATCTAATTGCAGATCTCCAGAAAACTGTGCTAACAAACTGATCACTGAAGAGAAACGTGTAACTCTGTGACTTGCATTCACACATGGCAATGTAGTTTCTCAGAAAGCTTCTCTTTAGTTATTCTGTGAGGATATTTCCTTTATCACCATGGGCCCCAATAGGCTCCCAAATATCACTTTGCAGATTCCCCGAAAAGACTGTTAGCGAACTGCTTCTTGAGGCAGAGGTTGTAACTCTGTAAGATGAACTCACAGATCAGAAAGAAGTTTCTCAGAAAGCTTCTTCCACGTTTTGAACGGATGAAATTTCCTTTATCAGCGTAGGCCTCAATGTGATCCAAAGAAGCCCTTCTCAGTTTCCCCAAAGACAGTGTTAATGGACTGCTCCACGAAACATAAGTGTAACTCTGTGAGATGAATTCACACATCACCAAGAAGTTTCTAAGAAAGCTTCTTTCTAGTTTTCATCTGTGGATATTTCCTTTGTCACTGTAATGTTCATTGCGCTATGAAGTATCTAATTGCAGATTTCCAGAAAACTGTGCTAACAAACTGATCACTGAAGAGAAACGTGTAACTCTGTGAGTTGCATTCACACATGGCAATGCAGTTTCTTAGAAAGCTTCTCTTTAGTTATTATGTGAGGATATTTCCTTTATCACCATGGGCCCCTATAGGCTCCCAAATATCACTTTGCAGATTCCACGAAAAGAGTTTTAGCAAACTGCTTCTTGAGGCAGAGGTTGTAACTCTGTGAGATGAACTCACAGATCAGAAAGAAGTTTCTCAGAAAGCTTCTTTCACGTGTTGAACCGATGAAATTTCCTTTATCAGCGTAGGCCTCAATGTGATCCAAAGAAGCCCTTCTCAGTTTCCCCAAAGACACTGTTAATGGACTGCTCCATGAAACATAAGTGTAACTCTGTGAGATGAATTCACACATCACCAAGAAGTTTCTAAGAAAGCTTCTTTCTAGTTTTCATCTGTGGATATTTCCTTTGTCACTCTAATATTCATTGCGCTATGAAGTATCTAATTGCAGATCTCCAGAAAACTGTGCTAACAAACTGATCACTGAAGAGAAACGTGTAACTCAGTGAGTTGCATTCACACATGGCAATGCAGTTTCTCAGAAAGCTTCTCTTTAGTTATTATGTGAGGATATTTCCTTTATCACCATGCGCCCCTATAGGCTCCGAAATATCACTTTGCAGATTCCCCGAAAAGACTGTTAGCAAACTGCTTCTTGAGGCAAAGGTTGTAACTCTGTAAGATGAACTCACAGATCAGAAAGAAGTTTCTCAGAAAGCTTCTTTCACGTTTTGAACGGATGAAATTTCCTTTATCAGCGTAGGCCTCAATGTGATCCAAAGAAGCCCGTCTCAGTTTCCCCAAAGACAGTGTTAATGGACTGCTCCACGAAACATAAGTGTAACTCTGTGAGATGAATTCACACATCACCAAGAAGTTTCTAAGAAAGCTTCTTTCTAGTTTTCATCTGTGGATATTTCCTTTGTCACTCTAATATTCATTGCGCTATGAAGTATCTAATTGCAGATCTCCAGAAAACTGTGCTAACAAACTGATCACTGAAGAGAAACGTGTAACTCAGTGAGTTGCATTCACACATGGCAATGCAGTTTCTCAGAAAGCTTCTCTTTAGTTATTATGTGAGGATATTTCCTTTATCACCATGGGTCCCAATAGGCTCCCAAATATCACTTTCCAGATTCCACGAAAAGAGTGTTAGCAAACTGCTTCTTGAGGCAGAGGTTGTAACTGTGTGAGATGAACTCACAGATCAGAAAGAAGTTTCTCAGAAAGCTTCTTTCACGTGTTGAACCGATGAAATTTCCTTTATCAGCGTAGGCCTCAATGTGATCCAAAGAAGCCCTTCTCAGTTTCCCCAAAGACACTGTTAATGGACTGCTCCATGAAACATAAGTGTAACTCTGTGAGATGAATTCACACATCACCAAGAAGTTTCGAAGAAAGCTTCTTTCCAGTTTTCATCTGTGGATATTTCCTTTGTCACTGTAATGTTCATTGCGCTATGAAGTATCTAATTGCAGATCTCCAGAAAACTGTGCTAACAAACTGATCACTGAAGAGAAACGTGTAACTCTGTGAGTTGCATTCACACATGGCAATGCAGTTTCTCAGAAAGCTTCTCTTTAGTTATTATGTGAGGATATTTCCTTTATCACCATGGGTCCCAATAGGCTCCCAAATATCACTTTCCAGATTCCACGAAAAGAGTGTTAGCAAACTGCTTCTTGAGGCAGAGGTTGTAACTGTGTGAGATGAACTCACAGATCAGAAAGAAGTTTCTCAGAAAGCTTCTTTCAGGTTTTGAACCGATGAAATTTCCTTTATCAGCGTAGCCTCAATGTGAGGCAAAGAAGCCCTTCTCAGATTCCCCAAAGACAGTGTTAATGGACTGCTGCACGAAACATAAGTGTAACTCTGTGAGATGAATTCACACATCACCAAGAAGTTTCCTAGAAAGCTTCTTTCTTGTTTTCATCTGTGGATATTTCATTTGTCACTGTAATGTTCATTGCGCTATGAAGTATCTAATTGCAGATTTCCAGAAAACTGTGCTAACAAACTGATCACTGAAGAGAAACGTGTAACTCTGTGAGTTGCATTCACACATGGCAATGCAGTTTCTCAGAAAGCTTCTCTTTAGTTATTATGTGAGGATATTTCCTTTATCACCATGGGCCCCAATAGGCTCCCAAATATCACTTTGCAGATTCCACGAGAAGAATGTTAACAAACTGATTCTTGAGGCAGAGGTTGTAACTCTGTGAGATGAACTCACAGATCAGAAAGAAGTTTCTCAGAAAGCTTCTTTCACAATTGAACCGATGAAATTTCCTTTATCAGCGTAGGCCTCAATGTGATCCAAAGAAGCCCTTCTCAGATTCCTCAAAGACATTGTTAATGGACTGCTCCAGGAAACATAAGTGTAACTCTGTGAGATGAATTCACACATCACCAAGAAGTTTCTAAGAAAGCTTCTTTCTAGTTTTCATCTGTGGATATTTCCTTTGTCACTGTAATGTTCATTGCGCTATGAAGTATCTAATTGCAGATCTCCAGAAAACTGTGCTAACAAACTGATCACTGAAGAGAAACGTGTAACTCTGTGAGTTGCATTCACACATGGCAATGCAGTTTCTCAGAAAGCTTCTCTTTAGTTATTATGTGAGGATATTCCTTTATCACCATGGGCCCCAATAGGCTCCCAAATATCACTTTGCAGATTCCACGAAAAGAGTGTTAGCAAACTGCTTCTTGAGGCAGAGGTTGTAACTCTGTGAGATGAACTCACAGATCAGAAAGAAGTTTCTCAGAAAGCTTCTTTCACGTTTTGAACGGATGAAATTTCCTTTATCAGCGTAGGCCTCAATGTGATCCAAAGAAGCCCTTCTCAGTTTCCCCAAAGAGAGTGTTAATGGACTGCTCCACGAAACATAAGTGTAACTCTGTGAGATGAATTCACACATCACCAAGAAGTTTCTAAGAAAGCTTCTTTCTAGTTTTCATCTGTGGATATTTCCTTTGTCACTGTAATGTTCATTGCGCTATGAAGTATCTAATTGCAGATCTCCAGAAAACTGTGCTAACAAACTGATCACTGAAGAGAAACGTGTAACTCTGTGAGTTGCATTCACACATGGCAATGCAGTTTCTCAGAAAGCTTCTCTTTAGTTATTATGTGAGGATATTTCCTTTATCACCATGGGCCCCTATAGGCTCCCAAATATCACTTTGCAGATTCCACGAAAAGAGTGTTAGCAAACTGCTTCTTGAGGCAGAGGTTGTAACTCTGTGAGATGAACTCACAGATCAGAAAGAAGTTTCTCAGAAAGCTTCTTTCACGTTTTGAACGGATGAAATTTCCTTTATCAGCGTAGGCCTCAATGTGATCCAAAGAAGCCCTTCTCAGTTTCCCCAAAGACAGTGTTAATGGACTGCTCCACGAAACATAAGTGTAACTCTGTGAGATGAATTCACACATCACCAAGAAGTTTCTAAGAAAGCTTCTTTCTAGTTTTCATCTGTGGATATTTCCTTTGTCACTGTAATGTTCATTGCGCTATGAAGTATCTAATTGCAGATCTCCAGAAAACTGTGCTAACAAACTGATCACTGAAGAGAAACGTGTAACTCTGTGAGTTGCATTCACACATGGCAATGCAGTTTCTCAGAAAGCTTCTCTTTAGTTATTATGTGAGGATATTTCCTTTATCACCATGGGCCCATAAGGCTCCCAAATATCACTTTGCAGATTCCACGAGAAGAGTGTTAGCAAACTTCTTCTTGAGGCAGAGGTTGTAACTCTGTGAGATGAACTCACAGATCAGAAAGAAGTTTCTCAGAAAGCTTCTTTCACGTTTTGAACGGATGAAATTTCCTTTATCAGCGTAGGCCTCAATGTGATCCAAAGAAGCCCTTCTCAGATTCCTCAAAGACAGTGTTAATGGACTGCTCCACGAAACATAAGTGTAACTCTGTGAGATGAATTCACACATCACCAAGAAGTTTCTAAGAAAGCTTCTTTCTAGTTTTCATCTGTGGATATTTCCTTTGTCACTGTAATGTTCATTGCGCTATGAAGTATCTAATTGCAGATCTCCAGAAAACTGTGCTAACAAACTGATCACTGAAGAGAAACGTGTAACTCTGTGAGTTGCATTCACACATGGCAATGCAGTTTCTCAGAAAGCTTCTCTTTAGTTATTATGTGAGGATATTTCCTTTATCACCATGGGCCCCTATAGGCTCCCAAGTATCACTTTGCAGATTCCACGAAAAGAGTGTTAGCAAACTGCTTCTTGAGGCAGAGGTTGTAACTCTGTGAGATGAACTCACAGATCAGAAAGAAGTTTCTCAGAAAGCTTCTTTCACGTTTTGAACGGATGAAATTTCCTTTATCAGCGTAGGCCTCAATGTGATCCAAAGAAGCCCTTCTCAGTTTCCCCAAAGACAGTGTTAATGGACTGCTCCACGAAACATAAGTGTAACTCTGTGAGATGAATTCACACATCACCAAGAAGTTTCTAAGAAAGCTTCTTTCTAGTTTTCATCTGTGGATATTTCCTTTGTCACTGTAATGTTCATTGCGCTATGAAGTATCTAATTGCAGATCTCCAGAAAACTGTGCTAACAAACTGATCACTGAAGAGAAACGTGTAACTCTGTGAGTTGCATTCACACATGGCAATGCAGTTTCTCAGAAAGCTTCTCTTTAGTTATTATGTGAGGATATTTCCTTTATCACCATGGGCCCCAATAGGCTCCCAAATATCACTTTGCAGATTCCACGAAAAGAGTGTTAGCAAACTGCTTCTTGAGGCAGAGGTTGTAACTCTGTGAGATGAACTCACAGATCAGAAAGAAGTTTCTCAGAAAGCTTCTTTCACGTTTTGAACGGATGAAATTTCCTTTATCAGCGTAGGCCTCAATGTGATCCAAAGAAGCCCTTCTCAGTTTCCCCAAAGACAGTGTTAATGGACTGCTCCACGAAACATAAGTGTAACTCTGTGAGATGAATTCACACATCACCAAGAAGTTTCTAAGAAAGCTTCTTTCTAGTTTTCATCTGTGGATATTTCCTTTGTCACTGTAATGTTCATTGCGCTATGAAGTATCTAATTGCAGATTTCCAGAAAACTGTGCTAACAAACTGATCACTGAAGAGAAACGTGTAACTCTGTGAGTTGCATTCACACATGGCAATGCAGTTTCTCAGAAAGCTTCTCTTTAGTTATTATGTGAGGATATTTCCTTTATCACCATGGGCCCCTATAGGCTCCCAAATATCACTTTGCAGATTCCACGAAAAGAGTGTTAGCAAACTGCTTCTTGAGGCAGAGGTTGTAACTCTGTGAGATGAACTCACAGATCAGAAAGAAGTTTCTCAGAAAGCTTCTTTCACGTTTTGAACGGATGAAATTTCCTTTATCAGCGTAGGCCTCAATGTGATCCAAAGAAGCCCTTCTCAGTTTCCCAAAGACAGTGTTAATGGACTGCTCCACGAAACATAAGTGTAACTCTGTGAGATGAATTCACACATCACCAAGAAGTTTCTAAGAAAGCTTCTTTCTAGTTTTCATCTGTGGATATTTCCTTTGTCACTGTAATGTTCATTGCGCTATGAAGTATCTAATTGCAGATTTCCAGAAAACTGTGCTAACAAACTGATCACTGAAGAGAAACGTGTAACTCTGTGAGTTGCATTCACACATGGCAATGCAGTTTCTCAGAAAGCTTCTCTTTAGTTATTATGTGAGGATAATTCCTTTATCACCATGGGCCCCAATAGGCTCCCAAATATCACTTTGCAGATTCCACGAAAAGAGTGTTAGCAAACTGCTTCTTGAGGCAGAGGTTGTAACTCTGTAAGATGAACTCACAGATCAGAAAGAAGTTTCTCAGAAAGCTTCTTTCACGTTTTGAACGGATGAAATTTCCTTTATCAGCGTAGGCCTCAATGTGATCCAAAGAAGCCCTTCTCAGATTCCTCAAAGACAGTGTTAATGGACTGCTCCACGAAACATATGTGTAACTCTGTGAGATGAATTCACACATCACCAAGAAGTTTCTAAGAAAGCTTCTTTCCAGTTTTCATCTGTGGATATTTCCTTTGTCACTGTAATGTTCATTGCGCTATGAAGTATCTAATTGCAGATTTCCAGAAAACTGTGCTAACAAACTGATCACTGAAGAGAAACGTGTAACTCTGTGAGTTGCATTCACACATGGCAATGCAGTTTCTCAGAAAGCTTCTCTTTAGTTATTATGTGAGGATAATTCCTTTATCACCATGGGCCCCAATAGGCTCCCAAATATCACATTGCAGATTCCACGAAAAGAGTGTTAGCAAACTGCTTCTTGAGGCAGAGGTTGTAACTCTGTGAGATGAACTCACAGATCAGAAAGAAGTTTCTCAGAAAGCTTCTTTCACGTTTTGAACGGATGAAATTTCCTTTATCAGCGTAGGCCTCAATGTGATCCAAAGAAGCCCTTCTCAGTTTCCCCAAAGACAGTGTTAATGGACTGCTCCACGAAACATAAGTGTAACTCTGTGAGATGAATTCACACATCACCAAGAAGTTTCTAAGAAAGCTTCTTTCTAGTTTTCATCTGTGGATATTTCCTTTGTCACTGTAATGTTCATTGCGCTATGAAGTATCTAATTGCAGATCTCCAGAAAACTGTGCTAACAAACTGATCACTGAAGAGAAACGTGTAACTCTGTGAGTTGCATTCACACATGGCAATGCAGTTTCTCAGAAAGCTTCTCTTTAGTTATTATGTGAGGATATTCCTTTATCACCATGGGCCCCAATAGGCTCCCAAATATCACTTTGCAGATTCCACGAAAAGAGTGTTAGCAAACTGCTTCTTGAGGCAGAGGTTGTAACTCTGTGAGATGAACTCACAGATCAGAAAGAAGTTTCTCAGAAAGCTTCTTTCACGTTTTGAACGGATGAAATTTCCTTTATCAGCGTAGGCCTCAATGTGATCCAAAGAAGCCCTTCTCAGTTTCCCCAAAGACAGTGTTAATGGACTGCTCCACGAAACATAAGTGTAACTCTGTGAGATGAATTCACACATCACCAAGAAGTTTCTAAGAAAGCTTCTTTCCAGTTTTCATCTGTGGATATTTCCTTTGTCACTGTAATGTTCATTGCGCTATGAAGTATCTAATTGCAGATTTCCAGAAAACTGTGCTAACAAACTGATCACTGAAGAGAAACGTGTAACTCTGTGAGTTGCATTCACACATGGCAATGCAGTTTCTCAGAAAGCTTCTCTTTAGTTATTATGTGAGGATATTTCCTTTATCACCATGGGCCCCAATAGGCTCCCAAATATCACTTTGCAGATTCCACGAAAAGAGTGTTAGCAAACTGCTTCTTGAGGCAGAGGTTGTAACTCTGTGAGATGAACTCACAGATCAGAAAGAAGTTTCTCAGAAAGCTTCTTTCACGTTTTGAACGGATGAAATTTCCTTTATCAGCGTAGGCCTCAATGTGATCCAAAGAAGCCCTTCTCAGTTTCCCCAAAGACAGTGTTAATGGACTGCTCCACGAAACATAAGTGTAACTCTGTGAGATGAATTCACACATCACCAAGAAGTTTCTAAGAAAGCTTCTTTCTAGTTTTCATCTGTGGATATTTCCTTTGTCACTGTAATGTTCATTGCGCTATGAAGTATCTAATTGCAGATTTCCAGAAAACTGTGCTAACAAACTGATCACTGAAGAGAAACGTGTAACTCTGTGAGTTGCATTCACACATGGCAATGCAGTTTCTCAGAAAGCTTCTCTTTAGTTATTATGTGAGGATATTTCCTTTATCACCATGGGCCCCTATAGGCTCCCAAATATCACTTTGCAGATTCCACGAAAAGAGTGTTAGCAAACTGCTTCTTGAGGCAGAGGTTGTAACTCTGTGAGATGAACTCACAGATCAGAAAGAAGTTTCTCAGAAAGCTTCTTTCACGTTTTGAACGGATGAAATTTCCTTTATCAGCGTAGGCCTCAATGTGATCCAAAGAAGCCCTTCTCAGATTCCTCAAAGACAGTGTTAATGGACTGCTCCACGAAACATAAGTGTAACTCTGTGAGATGAATTCACACATCACCAAGAAGTTTCTAAGAAAGCTTCTTTCTAGTTTTCATCTGTGGATATTTCCTTTGTCACTGTAATGTTCATTGCGCTATGAAGTATCTAATTGCAGATTTCCAGAAAACTGTGCTAACAAACTGATCACTGAAGAGAAACGTGTAACTCTGTGAGTTGCATTCACACATGGCAATGCAGTTTCTCAGAAAGCTTCTCTTTAGTTATTATGTGAGGATATTTCCTTTATCACCATGGGCCCCAATAGGCTCCCAAATATCACTTTGCAGATTCCACGAGAAGAGTGTTAGCAAACTGCTTCTTGAGGCAGAGGTTGTAACTCTGTGAGATGAACTCACAGATCAGAAAGAAGTTTCTCAGAAAGCTTCTTTCACGTTTTGAACGGATGAAATTTCCTTTATCAGCGTAGGCCTCAATGTGATCCAAAGAAGCCCTTCTCAGATTCCTCAAAGACAGTGTTAATGGACTGCTCCACGAAACATAAGTGTAACTCTGTGAGATGAATTCACACATCACCAAGAAGTTTCTAAGAAAGCTTCTTTCTAGTTTTCATCTGTGGATATTTCCTTTGTCACTGTAATGTTCATTGCGCTATGAAGTATCTAATTGCAGATTTCCAGAAAACTGTGCTAACAAACTGATCACTGAAGAGAAACGTGTAACTCTGTGAGTTGCATTCACACATGGCAATGCAGTTTCTCAGAAAGCTTCTCTTTAGTTATTATGTGAGGATATTTCCTTTATCACCATGGGCCCCAATAGGCTCCCAAATATCACTTTGCAGATTCCACGAAAAGAGTGTTAGCAAACTGCTTCTTGAGGCAGAGGTTGTAACTCTGTGAGATGAACTCACAGATCAGAAAGAAGTTTCTCAGAAAGCTTCTTTCACGTTTTGAACGGATGAAATTTCCTTTATCAGCGTAGGCCTCAATGTGATCCAAAGAAGCCCTTCTCAGATTCCCAAAGACAGTGTTAATGGACTGCTCCACGAAACATAAGTGTAACTCTGTGAGATGAATTCACACATCACCAAGAAGTTTCTAAGAAAGCTTCTTTCTAGTTTTCATCTGTGGATATTTCCTTTGTCACTGTAATGTTCATTGCGCTATGAAGTATCTAATTGCAGATTTCCAGAAAACTGTGCTAACAAACTGATCACTGAAGAGAAACGTGTAACTCTGTGAGTTGCATTCACACATGGCAATGCAGTTTCTCAGAAAGCTTCTCTTTAGTTATTATGTGAGGATATTTCCTTTATCACCATGGGCCCCAATAGGCTCCCAAATATCACTTTGCAGATTCCACGAAAAGAGTGTTAGCAAACTGCTTCTTGAGGCAGAGGTTGTAACTCTGTGAGATGAACTCACAGATCAGAAAGAAGTTTCTCAGAAAGCTTCTTTCACGTTTTGAACGGATGAAATTTCCTTTATCAGCGTAGGCCTCAATGTGATCCAAAGAAGCCCTTCTCAGATTCCTCAAAGACAGTGTTAATGGACTGCTCCACGAAACATAAGTGTAACTCTGTGAGATGAATTCACACATCACCAAGAAGTTTCTAAGAAAGCTTCTTTCTAGTTTTCATCTGTGGATATTTCCTTTGTCACTGTAATGTTCATTGCGCTATGAAGTATCTAATTGCAGATTTCCAGAAAACTGTGCTAACAAACTGATCACTGAAGAGAAACGTGTAACTCTGTGAGTTGCATTCACACATGGCAATGCAGTTTCTCAGAAAGCTTCTCTTTAGTTATTATGTGAGGATATTTCCTTTATCACCATGGGCCCCAATAGGCTCCCAAATATCACTTTGCAGATTCCACGAAAAGAGTGTTAGCAAACTGCTTCTTGAGGCAGAGGTTGTAACTCTGTGAGATGAACTCACAGATCAGAAAGAAGTTTCTCAGAAAGCTTCTTTCACGTTTTGAACGGATGAAATTTCCTTTATCAGCGTAGGCCTCAATGTGATCCAAAGAAGCCCTTCTCAGATTCCTCAAAGACAGTGTTAATGGACTGCTCCACGAAACATAAGTGTAACTCTGTGAGATGAATTCACACATCACCAAGAAGTTTCTAAGAAAGCTTCTTTCTAGTTTTCATCTGTGGATATTTCCTTTGTCACTGTAATGTTCATTGCGCTATGAAGTATCTAATTGCAGATTTCCAGAAAACTGTGCTAACAAACTGATCACTGAAGAGAAACGTGTAACTCTGTGAGTTGCATTCACACATGGCAATGCAGTTTCTCAGAAAGCTTCTCTTTAGTTATTATGTGAGGATATTTCCTTTATCACCATGGGCCCCAATAGGCTCCCAAATATCACTTTGCAGATTCCACGAAAAGAGTGTTAGCAAACTGCTTCTTGAGGCAGAGGTTGTAACTCTGTGAGATGAACTCACAGATCAGAAAGAAGTTTCTCAGAAAGCTTCTTTCACGTTTTGAACGGATGAAATTTCCTTTATCAGCGTAGGCCTCAATGTGATCCAAAGAAGCCCTTCTCAGATTCCTCAAAGACAGTGTTAATGGACTGCTCCACGAAACATAAGTGTAACTCTGTGAGATGAATTCACACATCACCAAGAAGTTTCTAAGAAAGCTTCTTTCTAGTTTTCATCTGTGGATATTTCCTTTGTCACTGTAATGTTCATTGCGCTATGAAGTATCTAATTGCAGATTTCCAGAAAACTGTGCTAACAAACTGATCACTGAAGAGAAACGTGTAACTCTGTGAGTTGCATTCACACATGGCAATGCAGTTTCTCAGAAAGCTTCTCTTTAGTTATTATGTGAGGATATTTCCTTTATCACCATGGGCCCCAATAGGCTCCCAAATATCACTTTGCAGATTCCACGAAAAGAGTGTTAGCAAACTGCTTCTTGAGGCAGAGGTTGTAACTCTGTGAGATGAACTCACAGATCAGAAAGAAGTTTCTCAGAAAGCTTCTTTCACGTTTTGAACGGATGAAATTTCCTTTATCAGCGTAGGCCTCAATGTGATCCAAAGAAGCCCTTCTCAGATTCCTCAAAGACAGTGTTAATGGACTGCTCCACGAAACATAAGTGTAACTCTGTGAGATGAATTCACACATCACCAAGAAGTTTCTAAGAAAGCTTCTTTCTAGTTTTCATCTGTGGATATTTCCTTTGTCACTGTAATGTTCATTGCGCTATGAAGTATCTAATTGCAGATTTCCAGAAAACTGTGCTAACAAACTGATCACTGAAGAGAAACGTGTAACTCTGTGAGTTGCATTCACACATGGCAATGCAGTTTCTCAGAAAGCTTCTCTTTAGTTATTATGTGAGGATATTTCCTTTATCACCATGGGCCCCAATAGGCTCCCAAATATCACTTTGCAGATTCCACGAAAAGAGTGTTAGCAAACTGCTTCTTGAGGCAGAGGTTGTAACTCTGTGAGATGAACTCACAGATCAGAAAGAAGTTTCTCAGAAAGCTTCTTTCACGTTTTGAACGGATGAAATTTCCTTTATCAGCGTAGGCCTCAATGTGATCCAAAGAAGCCCTTCTCAGATTCCTCAAAGACAGTGTTAATGGACTGCTCCACGAAACATAAGTGTAACTCTGTGAGATGAATTCACACATCACCAAGAAGTTTCTAAGAAAGCTTCTTTCTAGTTTTCATCTGTGGATATTTCCTTTGTCACTGTAATGTTCATTGCGCTATGAAGTATCTAATTGCAGATTTCCAGAAAACTGTGCTAACAAACTGATCACTGAAGAGAAACGTGTAACTCTGTGAGTTGCATTCACACATGGCAATGCAGTTTCTCAGAAAGCTTCTCTTTAGTTATTATGTGAGGATATTTCCTTTATCACCATGGGCCCCAATAGGCTCCCAAATATCACTTTGCAGATTCCACGAAAAGAGTGTTAGCAAACTGCTTCTTGAGGCAGAGGTTGTAACTCTGTGAGATGAACTCACAGATCAGAAAGAAGTTTCTCAGAAAGCTTCTTTCACGTTTTGAACGGATGAAATTTCCTTTATCAGCGTAGGCCTCAATGTGATCCAAAGAAGCCCTTCTCAGATTCCTCAAAGACAGTGTTAATGGACTGCTCCACGAAACATAAGTGTAACTCTGTGAGATGAATTCACACATCACCAAGAAGTTTCTAAGAAAGCTTCTTTCTAGTTTTCATCTGTGGATATTTCCTTTGTCACTGTAATGTTCATTGCGCTATGAAGTATCTAATTGCAGATTTCCAGAAAACTGTGCTAACAAACTGATCACTGAAGAGAAACGTGTAACTCTGTGAGTTGCATTCACACATGGCAATGCAGTTTCTCAGAAAGCTTCTCTTTAGTTATTATGTGAGGATATTTCCTTTATCACCATGGGCCCCAATAGGCTCCCAAATATCACTTTGCAGATTCCACGAAAAGAGTGTTAGCAAACTGCTTCTTGAGGCAGAGGTTGTAACTCTGTGAGATGAACTCACAGATCAGAAAGAAGTTTCTCAGAAAGCTTCTTTCACGTTTTGAACGGATGAAATTTCCTTTATCAGCGTAGGCCTCAATGTGATCCAAAGAAGCCCTTCTCAGATTCCTCAAAGACAGTGTTAATGGACTGCTCCACGAAACATAAGTGTAACTCTGTGAGATGAATTCACACATCACCAAGAAGTTTCTAAGAAAGCTTCTTTCTAGTTTTCATCTGTGGATATTTCCTTTGTCACTGTAATGTTCATTGCGCTATGAAGTATCTAATTGCAGATTTCCAGAAAACTGTGCTAACAAACTGATCACTGAAGAGAAACGTGTAACTCTGTGAGTTGCATTCACACATGGCAATGCAGTTTCTCAGAAAGCTTCTCTTTAGTTATTATGTGAGGATATTTCCTTTATCACCATGGGCCCCAATAGGCTCCCAAATATCACTTTGCAGATTCCACGAAAAGAGTGTTAGCAAACTGCTTCTTGAGGCAGAGGTTGTAACTCTGTGAGATGAACTCACAGATCAGAAAGAAGTTTCTCAGAAAGCTTCTTTCACGTTTTGAACGGATGAAATTTCCTTTATCAGCGTAGGCCTCAATGTGATCCAAAGAAGCCCTTCTCAGATTCCTCAAAGACAGTGTTAATGGACTGCTCCACGAAACATAAGTGTAACTCTGTGAGATGAATTCACACATCACCAAGAAGTTTCTAAGAAAGCTTCTTTCTAGTTTTCATCTGTGGATATTTCCTTTGTCACTGTAATGTTCATTGCGCTATGAAGTATCTAATTGCAGATTTCCAGAAAACTGTGCTAACAAACTGATCACTGAAGAGAAACGTGTAACTCTGTGAGTTGCATTCACACATGGCAATGCAGTTTCTCAGAAAGCTTCTCTTTAGTTATTATGTGAGGATATTTCCTTTATCACCATGGGCCCCAATAGGCTCCCAAATATCACTTTGCAGATTCCACGAAAAGAGTGTTAGCAAACTGCTTCTTGAGGCAGAGGTTGTAACTCTGTGAGATGAACTCACAGATCAGAAAGAAGTTTCTCAGAAAGCTTCTTTCACGTTTTGAACGGATGAAATTTCCTTTATCAGCGTAGGCCTCAATGTGATCCAAAGAAGCCCTTCTCAGATTCCTCAAAGACAGTGTTAATGGACTGCTCCACGAAACATAAGTGTAACTCTGTGAGATGAATTCACACATCACCAAGAAGTTTCTAAGAAAGCTTCTTTCTAGTTTTCATCTGTGGATATTTCCTTTGTCACTGTAATGTTCATTGCGCTATGAAGTATCTAATTGCAGATTTCCAGAAAACTGTGCTAACAAACTGATCACTGAAGAGAAACGTGTAACTCTGTGAGTTGCATTCACACATGGCAATGCAGTTTCTCAGAAAGCTTCTCTTTAGTTATTATGTGAGGATATTTCCTTTATCACCATGGGCCCCAATAGGCTCCCAAATATCACTTTGCAGATTCCACGAAAAGAGTGTTAGCAAACTGCTTCTTGAGGCAGAGGTTGTAACTCTGTGAGATGAACTCACAGATCAGAAAGAAGTTTCTCAGAAAGCTTCTTTCACGTTTTGAACGGATGAAATTTCCTTTATCAGCGTAGGCCTCAATGTGATCCAAAGAAGCCCTTCTCAGATTCCTCAAAGACAGTGTTAATGGACTGCTCCACGAAACATAAGTGTAACTCTGTGAGATGAATTCACACATCACCAAGAAGTTTCTAAGAAAGCTTCTTTCTAGTTTTCATCTGTGGATATTTCCTTTGTCACTGTAATGTTCATTGCGCTATGAAGTATCTAATTGCAGATTTCCAGAAAACTGTGCTAACAAACTGATCACTGAAGAGAAACGTGTAACTCTGTGAGTTGCATTCACACATGGCAATGCAGTTTCTCAGAAAGCTTCTCTTTAGTTATTATGTGAGGATATTTCCTTTATCACCATGGGCCCCAATAGGCTCCCAAATATCACTTTGCAGATTCCACGAAAAGAGTGTTAGCAAACTGCTTCTTGAGGCAGAGGTTGTAACTCTGTGAGATGAACTCACAGATCAGAAAGAAGTTTCTCAGAAAGCTTCTTTCACGTTTTGAACGGATGAAATTTCCTTTATCAGCGTAGGCCTCAATGTGATCCAAAGAAGCCCTTCTCAGATTCCTCAAAGACAGTGTTAATGGACTGCTCCACGAAACATAAGTGTAACTCTGTGAGATGAATTCACACATCACCAAGAAGTTTCTAAGAAAGCTTCTTTCTAGTTTTCATCTGTGGATATTTCCTTTGTCACTGTAATGTTCATTGCGCTATGAAGTATCTAATTGCAGATTTCCAGAAAACTGTGCTAACAAACTGATCACTGAAGAGAAACGTGTAACTCTGTGAGTTGCATTCACACATGGCAATGCAGTTTCTCAGAAAGCTTCTCTTTAGTTATTATGTGAGGATATTTCCTTTATCACCATGGGCCCCAATAGGCTCCCAAATATCACTTTGCAGATTCCACGAAAAGAGTGTTAGCAAACTGCTTCTTGAGGCAGAGGTTGTAACTCTGTGAGATGAACTCACAGATCAGAAAGAAGTTTCTCAGAAAGCTTCTTTCACGTTTTGAACGGATGAAATTTCCTTTATCAGCGTAGGCCTCAATGTGATCCAAAGAAGCCCTTCTCAGATTCCTCAAAGACAGTGTTAATGGACTGCTCCACGAAACATAAGTGTAACTCTGTGAGATGAATTCACACATCACCAAGAAGTTTCTAAGAAAGCTTCTTTCTAGTTTTCATCTGTGGATATTTCCTTTGTCACTGTAATGTTCATTGCGCTATGAAGTATCTAATTGCAGATTTCCAGAAAACTGTGCTAACAAACTGATCACTGAAGAGAAACGTGTAACTCTGTGAGTTGCATTCACACATGGCAATGCAGTTTCTCAGAAAGCTTCTCTTTAGTTATTATGTGAGGATATTTCCTTTATCACCATGGGCCCCAATAGGCTCCCAAATATCACTTTGCAGATTCCACGAAAAGAGTGTTAGCAAACTGCTTCTTGAGGCAGAGGTTGTAACTCTGTGAGATGAACTCACAGATCAGAAAGAAGTTTCTCAGAAAGCTTCTTTCACGTTTTGAACGGATGAAATTTCCTTTATCAGCGTAGGCCTCAATGTGATCCAAAGAAGCCCTTCTCAGATTCCTCAAAGACAGTGTTAATGGACTGCTCCACGAAACATAAGTGTAACTCTGTGAGATGAATTCACACATCACCAAGAAGTTTCTAAGAAAGCTTCTTTCTAGTTTTCATCTGTGGATATTTCCTTTGTCACTGTAATGTTCATTGCGCTATGAAGTATCTAATTGCAGATTTCCAGAAAACTGTGCTAACAAACTGATCACTGAAGAGAAACGTGTAACTCTGTGAGTTGCATTCACACATGGCAATGCAGTTTCTCAGAAAGCTTCTCTTTAGTTATTATGTGAGGATATTTCCTTTATCACCATGGGCCCCAATAGGCTCCCAAATATCACTTTGCAGATTCCACGAAAAGAGTGTTAGCAAACTGCTTCTTGAGGCAGAGGTTGTAACTCTGTGAGATGAACTCACAGATCAGAAAGAAGTTTCTCAGAAAGCTTCTTTCACGTTTTGAACGGATGAAATTTCCTTTATCAGCGTAGGCCTCAATGTGATCCAAAGAAGCCCTTCTCAGATTCCTCAAAGACAGTGTTAATGGACTGCTCCACGAAACATAAGTGTAACTCTGTGAGATGAATTCACACATCACCAAGAAGTTTCTAAGAAAGCTTCTTTCTAGTTTTCATCTGTGGATATTTCCTTTGTCACTGTAATGTTCATTGCGCTATGAAGTATCTAATTGCAGATTTCCAGAAAACTGTGCTAACAAACTGATCACTGAAGAGAAACGTGTAACTCTGTGAGTTGCATTCACACATGGCAATGCAGTTTCTCAGAAAGCTTCTCTTTAGTTATTATGTGAGGATATTTCCTTTATCACCATGGGCCCCAATAGGCTCCCAAATATCACTTTGCAGATTCCACGAAAAGAGTGTTAGCAAACTGCTTCTTGAGGCAGAGGTTGTAACTCTGTGAGATGAACTCACAGATCAGAAAGAAGTTTCTCAGAAAGCTTCTTTCACGTTTTGAACGGATGAAATTTCCTTTATCAGCGTAGGCCTCAATGTGATCCAAAGAAGCCCTTCTCAGATTCCTCAAAGACAGTGTTAATGGACTGCTCCACGAAACATAAGTGTAACTCTGTGAGATGAATTCACACATCACCAAGAAGTTTCTAAGAAAGCTTCTTTCTAGTTTTCATCTGTGGATATTTCCTTTGTCACTGTAATGTTCATTGCGCTATGAAGTATCTAATTGCAGATTTCCAGAAAACTGTGCTAACAAACTGATCACTGAAGAGAAACGTGTAACTCTGTGAGTTGCATTCACACATGGCAATGCAGTTTCTCAGAAAGCTTCTCTTTAGTTATTATGTGAGGATATTTCCTTTATCACCATGGGCCCCAATAGGCTCCCAAATATCACTTTGCAGATTCCACGAAAAGAGTGTTAGCAAACTGCTTCTTGAGGCAGAGGTTGTAACTCTGTGAGATGAACTCACAGATCAGAAAGAAGTTTCTCAGAAAGCTTCTTTCACGTTTTGAACGGATGAAATTTCCTTTATCAGCGTAGGCCTCAATGTGATCCAAAGAAGCCCTTCTCAGATTCCTCAAAGACAGTGTTAATGGACTGCTCCACGAAACATAAGTGTAACTCTGTGAGATGAATTCACACATCACCAAGAAGTTTCTAAGAAAGCTTCTTTCTAGTTTTCATCTGTGGATATTTCCTTTGTCACTGTAATGTTCATTGCGCTATGAAGTATCTAATTGCAGATTTCCAGAAAACTGTGCTAACAAACTGATCACTGAAGAGAAACGTGTAACTCTGTGAGTTGCATTCACACATGGCAATGCAGTTTCTCAGAAAGCTTCTCTTTAGTTATTATGTGAGGATATTTCCTTTATCACCATGGGCCCCAATAGGCTCCCAAATATCACTTTGCAGATTCCACGAAAAGAGTGTTAGCAAACTGCTTCTTGAGGCAGAGGTTGTAACTCTGTGAGATGAACTCACAGATCAGAAAGAAGTTTCTCAGAAAGCTTCTTTCACGTTTTGAACGGATGAAATTTCCTTTATCAGCGTAGGCCTCAATGTGATCCAAAGAAGCCCTTCTCAGATTCCTCAAAGACAGTGTTAATGGACTGCTCCACGAAACATAAGTGTAACTCTGTGAGATGAATTCACACATCACCAAGAAGTTTCTAAGAAAGCTTCTTTCTAGTTTTCATCTGTGGATATTTCCTTTGTCACTGTAATGTTCATTGCGCTATGAAGTATCTAATTGCAGATTTCCAGAAAACTGTGCTAACAAACTGATCACTGAAGAGAAACGTGTAACTCTGTGAGTTGCATTCACACATGGCAATGCAGTTTCTCAGAAAGCTTCTCTTTAGTTATTATGTGAGGATATTTCCTTTATCACCATGGGCCCCAATAGGCTCCCAAATATCACTTTGCAGATTCCACGAAAAGAGTGTTAGCAAACTGCTTCTTGAGGCAGAGGTTGTAACTCTGTGAGATGAACTCACAGATCAGAAAGAAGTTTCTCAGAAAGCTTCTTTCACGTTTTGAACGGATGAAATTTCCTTTATCAGCGTAGGCCTCAATGTGATCCAAAGAAGCCCTTCTCAGATTCCTCAAAGACAGTGTTAATGGACTGCTCCACGAAACATAAGTGTAACTCTGTGAGATGAATTCACACATCACCAAGAAGTTTCTAAGAAAGCTTCTTTCTAGTTTTCATCTGTGGATATTTCCTTTGTCACTGTAATGTTCATTGCGCTATGAAGTATCTAATTGCAGATTTCCAGAAAACTGTGCTAACAAACTGATCACTGAAGAGAAACGTGTAACTCTGTGAGTTGCATTCACACATGGCAATGCAGTTTCTCAGAAAGCTTCTCTTTAGTTATTATGTGAGGATATTTCCTTTATCACCATGGGCCCCAATAGGCTCCCAAATATCACTTTGCAGATTCCACGAAAAGAGTGTTAGCAAACTGCTTCTTGAGGCAGAGGTTGTAACTCTGTGAGATGAACTCACAGATCAGAAAGAAGTTTCTCAGAAAGCTTCTTTCACGTTTTGAACGGATGAAATTTCCTTTATCAGCGTAGGCCTCAATGTGATCCAAAGAAGCCCTTCTCAGATTCCTCAAAGACAGTGTTAATGGACTGCTCCACGAAACATAAGTGTAACTCTGTGAGATGAATTCACACATCACCAAGAAGTTTCTAAGAAAGCTTCTTTCTAGTTTTCATCTGTGGATATTTCCTTTGTCACTGTAATGTTCATTGCGCTATGAAGTATCTAATTGCAGATTTCCAGAAAACTGTGCTAACAAACTGATCACTGAAGAGAAACGTGTAACTCTGTGAGTTGCATTCACACATGGCAATGCAGTTTCTCAGAAAGCTTCTCTTTAGTTATTATGTGAGGATATTTCCTTTATCACCATGGGCCCCAATAGGCTCCCAAATATCACTTTGCAGATTCCACGAAAAGAGTGTTAGCAAACTGCTTCTTGAGGCAGAGGTTGTAACTCTGTGAGATGAACTCACAGATCAGAAAGAAGTTTCTCAGAAAGCTTCTTTCACGTTTTGAACGGATGAAATTTCCTTTATCAGCGTAGGCCTCAATGTGATCCAAAGAAGCCCTTCTCAGATTCCTCAAAGACAGTGTTAATGGACTGCTCCACGAAACATAAGTGTAACTCTGTGAGATGAATTCACACATCACCAAGAAGTTTCTAAGAAAGCTTCTTTCTAGTTTTCATCTGTGGATATTTCCTTTGTCACTGTAATGTTCATTGCGCTATGAAGTATCTAATTGCAGATTTCCAGAAAACTGTGCTAACAAACTGATCACTGAAGAGAAACGTGTAACTCTGTGAGTTGCATTCACACATGGCAATGCAGTTTCTCAGAAAGCTTCTCTTTAGTTATTATGTGAGGATATTTCCTTTATCACCATGGGCCCCAATAGGCTCCCAAATATCACTTTGCAGATTCCACGAAAAGAGTGTTAGCAAACTGCTTCTTGAGGCAGAGGTTGTAACTCTGTGAGATGAACTCACAGATCAGAAAGAAGTTTCTCAGAAAGCTTCTTTCACGTTTTGAACGGATGAAATTTCCTTTATCAGCGTAGGCCTCAATGTGATCCAAAGAAGCCCTTCTCAGATTCCTCAAAGACAGTGTTAATGGACTGCTCCACGAAACATAAGTGTAACTCTGTGAGATGAATTCACACATCACCAAGAAGTTTCTAAGAAAGCTTCTTTCTAGTTTTCATCTGTGGATATTTCCTTTGTCACTGTAATGTTCATTGCGCTATGAAGTATCTAATTGCAGATTTCCAGAAAACTGTGCTAACAAACTGATCACTGAAGAGAAACGTGTAACTCTGTGAGTTGCATTCACACATGGCAATGCAGTTTCTCAGAAAGCTTCTCTTTAGTTATTATGTGAGGATATTTCCTTTATCACCATGGGCCCCAATAGGCTCCCAAATATCACTTTGCAGATTCCACGAAAAGAGTGTTAGCAAACTGCTTCTTGAGGCAGAGGTTGTAACTCTGTGAGATGAACTCACAGATCAGAAAGAAGTTTCTCAGAAAGCTTCTTTCACGTTTTGAACGGATGAAATTTCCTTTATCAGCGTAGGCCTCAATGTGATCCAAAGAAGCCCTTCTCAGATTCCTCAAAGACAGTGTTAATGGACTGCTCCACGAAACATAAGTGTAACTCTGTGAGATGAATTCACACATCACCAAGAAGTTTCTAAGAAAGCTTCTTTCTAGTTTTCATCTGTGGATATTTCCTTTGTCACTGTAATGTTCATTGCGCTATGAAGTATCTAATTGCAGATTTCCAGAAAACTGTGCTAACAAACTGATCACTGAAGAGAAACGTGTAACTCTGTGAGTTGCATTCACACATGGCAATGCAGTTTCTCAGAAAGCTTCTCTTTAGTTATTATGTGAGGATATTTCCTTTATCACCATGGGCCCCAATAGGCTCCCAAATATCACTTTGCAGATTCCACGAAAAGAGTGTTAGCAAACTGCTTCTTGAGGCAGAGGTTGTAACTCTGTGAGATGAACTCACAGATCAGAAAGAAGTTTCTCAGAAAGCTTCTTTCACGTTTTGAACGGATGAAATTTCCTTTATCAGCGTAGGCCTCAATGTGATCCAAAGAAGCCCTTCTCAGATTCCTCAAAGACAGTGTTAATGGACTGCTCCACGAAACATAAGTGTAACTCTGTGAGATGAATTCACACATCACCAAGAAGTTTCTAAGAAAGCTTCTTTCTAGTTTTCATCTGTGGATATTTCCTTTGTCACTGTAATGTTCATTGCGCTATGAAGTATCTAATTGCAGATTTCCAGAAAACTGTGCTAACAAACTGATCACTGAAGAGAAACGTGTAACTCTGTGAGTTGCATTCACACATGGCAATGCAGTTTCTCAGAAAGCTTCTCTTTAGTTATTATGTGAGGATATTTCCTTTATCACCATGGGCCCCAATAGGCTCCCAAATATCACTTTGCAGATTCCACGAAAAGAGTGTTAGCAAACTGCTTCTTGAGGCAGAGGTTGTAACTCTGTGAGATGAACTCACAGATCAGAAAGAAGTTTCTCAGAAAGCTTCTTTCACGTTTTGAACGGATGAAATTTCCTTTATCAGCGTAGGCCTCAATGTGATCCAAAGAAGCCCTTCTCAGATTCCTCAAAGACAGTGTTAATGGACTGCTCCACGAAACATAAGTGTAACTCTGTGAGATGAATTCACACATCACCAAGAAGTTTCTAAGAAAGCTTCTTTCTAGTTTTCATCTGTGGATATTTCCTTTGTCACTGTAATGTTCATTGCGCTATGAAGTATCTAATTGCAGATTTCCAGAAAACTGTGCTAACAAACTGATCACTGAAGAGAAACGTGTAACTCTGTGAGTTGCATTCACACATGGCAATGCAGTTTCTCAGAAAGCTTCTCTTTAGTTATTATGTGAGGATATTTCCTTTATCACCATGGGCCCCAATAGGCTCCCAAATATCACTTTGCAGATTCCACGAAAAGAGTGTTAGCAAACTGCTTCTTGAGGCAGAGGTTGTAACTCTGTGAGATGAACTCACAGATCAGAAAGAAGTTTCTCAGAAAGCTTCTTTCACGTTTTGAACGGATGAAATTTCCTTTATCAGCGTAGGCCTCAATGTGATCCAAAGAAGCCCTTCTCAGATTCCTCAAAGACAGTGTTAATGGACTGCTCCACGAAACATAAGTGTAACTCTGTGAGATGAATTCACACATCACCAAGAAGTTTCTAAGAAAGCTTCTTTCTAGTTTTCATCTGTGGATATTTCCTTTGTCACTGTAATGTTCATTGCGCTATGAAGTATCTAATTGCAGATTTCCAGAAAACTGTGCTAACAAACTGATCACTGAAGAGAAACGTGTAACTCTGTGAGTTGCATTCACACATGGCAATGCAGTTTCTCAGAAAGCTTCTCTTTAGTTATTATGTGAGGATATTTCCTTTATCACCATGGGCCCCAATAGGCTCCCAAATATCACTTTGCAGATTCCACGAAAAGAGTGTTAGCAAACTGCTTCTTGAGGCAGAGGTTGTAACTCTGTGAGATGAACTCACAGATCAGAAAGAAGTTTCTCAGAAAGCTTCTTTCACGTTTTGAACGGATGAAATTTCCTTTATCAGCGTAGGCCTCAATGTGATCCAAAGAAGCCCTTCTCAGATTCCTCAAAGACAGTGTTAATGGACTGCTCCACGAAACATAAGTGTAACTCTGTGAGATGAATTCACACATCACCAAGAAGTTTCTAAGAAAGCTTCTTTCTAGTTTTCATCTGTGGATATTTCCTTTGTCACTGTAATGTTCATTGCGCTATGAAGTATCTAATTGCAGATTTCCAGAAAACTGTGCTAACAAACTGATCACTGAAGAGAAACGTGTAACTCTGTGAGTTGCATTCACACATGGCAATGCAGTTTCTCAGAAAGCTTCTCTTTAGTTATTATGTGAGGATATTTCCTTTATCACCATGGGCCCCAATAGGCTCCCAAATATCACTTTGCAGATTCCACGAAAAGAGTGTTAGCAAACTGCTTCTTGAGGCAGAGGTTGTAACTCTGTGAGATGAACTCACAGATCAGAAAGAAGTTTCTCAGAAAGCTTCTTTCACGTTTTGAACGGATGAAATTTCCTTTATCAGCGTAGGCCTCAATGTGATCCAAAGAAGCCCTTCTCAGATTCCTCAAAGACAGTGTTAATGGACTGCTCCACGAAACATAAGTGTAACTCTGTGAGATGAATTCACACATCACCAAGAAGTTTCTAAGAAAGCTTCTTTCTAGTTTTCATCTGTGGATATTTCCTTTGTCACTGTAATGTTCATTGCGCTATGAAGTATCTAATTGCAGATTTCCAGAAAACTGTGCTAACAAACTGATCACTGAAGAGAAACGTGTAACTCTGTGAGTTGCATTCACACATGGCAATGCAGTTTCTCAGAAAGCTTCTCTTTAGTTATTATGTGAGGATATTTCCTTTATCACCATGGGCCCCAATAGGCTCCCAAATATCACTTTGCAGATTCCACGAAAAGAGTGTTAGCAAACTGCTTCTTGAGGCAGAGGTTGTAACTCTGTGAGATGAACTCACAGATCAGAAAGAAGTTTCTCAGAAAGCTTCTTTCACGTTTTGAACGGATGAAATTTCCTTTATCAGCGTAGGCCTCAATGTGATCCAAAGAAGCCCTTCTCAGATTCCTCAAAGACAGTGTTAATGGACTGCTCCACGAAACATAAGTGTAACTCTGTGAGATGAATTCACACATCACCAAGAAGTTTCTAAGAAAGCTTCTTTCTAGTTTTCATCTGTGGATATTTCCTTTGTCACTGTAATGTTCATTGCGCTATGAAGTATCTAATTGCAGATTTCCAGAAAACTGTGCTAACAAACTGATCACTGAAGAGAAACGTGTAACTCTGTGAGTTGCATTCACACATGGCAATGCAGTTTCTCAGAAAGCTTCTCTTTAGTTATTATGTGAGGATATTTCCTTTATCACCATGGGCCCCAATAGGCTCCCAAATATCACTTTGCAGATTCCACGAAAAGAGTGTTAGCAAACTGCTTCTTGAGGCAGAGGTTGTAACTCTGTGAGATGAACTCACAGATCAGAAAGAAGTTTCTCAGAAAGCTTCTTTCACGTTTTGAACGGATGAAATTTCCTTTATCAGCGTAGGCCTCAATGTGATCCAAAGAAGCCCTTCTCAGATTCCTCAAAGACAGTGTTAATGGACTGCTCCACGAAACATAAGTGTAACTCTGTGAGATGAATTCACACATCACCAAGAAGTTTCTAAGAAAGCTTCTTTCTAGTTTTCATCTGTGGATATTTCCTTTGTCACTGTAATGTTCATTGCGCTATGAAGTATCTAATTGCAGATTTCCAGAAAACTGTGCTAACAAACTGATCACTGAAGAGAAACGTGTAACTCTGTGAGTTGCATTCACACATGGCAATGCAGTTTCTCAGAAAGCTTCTCTTTAGTTATTATGTGAGGATATTTCCTTTATCACCATGGGCCCCAATAGGCTCCCAAATATCACTTTGCAGATTCCACGAAAAGAGTGTTAGCAAACTGCTTCTTGAGGCAGAGGTTGTAACTCTGTGAGATGAACTCACAGATCAGAAAGAAGTTTCTCAGAAAGCTTCTTTCACGTTTTGAACGGATGAAATTTCCTTTATCAGCGTAGGCCTCAATGTGATCCAAAGAAGCCCTTCTCAGATTCCTCAAAGACAGTGTTAATGGACTGCTCCACGAAACATAAGTGTAACTCTGTGAGATGAATTCACACATCACCAAGAAGTTTCTAAGAAAGCTTCTTTCTAGTTTTCATCTGTGGATATTTCCTTTGTCACTGTAATGTTCATTGCGCTATGAAGTATCTAATTGCAGATTTCCAGAAAACTGTGCTAACAAACTGATCACTGAAGAGAAACGTGTAACTCTGTGAGTTGCATTCACACATGGCAATGCAGTTTCTCAGAAAGCTTCTCTTTAGTTATTATGTGAGGATATTTCCTTTATCACCATGGGCCCCAATAGGCTCCCAAATATCACTTTGCAGATTCCACGAAAAGAGTGTTAGCAAACTGCTTCTTGAGGCAGAGGTTGTAACTCTGTGAGATGAACTCACAGATCAGAAAGAAGTTTCTCAGAAAGCTTCTTTCACGTTTTGAACGGATGAAATTTCCTTTATCAGCGTAGGCCTCAATGTGATCCAAAGAAGCCCTTCTCAGATTCCTCAAAGACAGTGTTAATGGACTGCTCCACGAAACATAAGTGTAACTCTGTGAGATGAATTCACACATCACCAAGAAGTTTCTAAGAAAGCTTCTTTCTAGTTTTCATCTGTGGATATTTCCTTTGTCACTGTAATGTTCATTGCGCTATGAAGTATCTAATTGCAGATTTCCAGAAAACTGTGCTAACAAACTGATCACTGAAGAGAAACGTGTAACTCTGTGAGTTGCATTCACACATGGCAATGCAGTTTCTCAGAAAGCTTCTCTTTAGTTATTATGTGAGGATATTTCCTTTATCACCATGGGCCCCAATAGGCTCCCAAATATCACTTTGCAGATTCCACGAAAAGAGTGTTAGCAAACTGCTTCTTGAGGCAGAGGTTGTAACTCTGTGAGATGAACTCACAGATCAGAAAGAAGTTTCTCAGAAAGCTTCTTTCACGTTTTGAACGGATGAAATTTCCTTTATCAGCGTAGGCCTCAATGTGATCCAAAGAAGCCCTTCTCAGATTCCTCAAAGACAGTGTTAATGGACTGCTCCACGAAACATAAGTGTAACTCTGTGAGATGAATTCACACATCACCAAGAAGTTTCTAAGAAAGCTTCTTTCTAGTTTTCATCTGTGGATATTTCCTTTGTCACTGTAATGTTCATTGCGCTATGAAGTATCTAATTGCAGATTTCCAGAAAACTGTGCTAACAAACTGATCACTGAAGAGAAACGTGTAACTCTGTGAGTTGCATTCACACATGGCAATGCAGTTTCTCAGAAAGCTTCTCTTTAGTTATTATGTGAGGATATTTCCTTTATCACCATGGGCCCCAATAGGCTCCCAAATATCACTTTGCAGATTCCACGAAAAGAGTGTTAGCAAACTGCTTCTTGAGGCAGAGGTTGTAACTCTGTGAGATGAACTCACAGATCAGAAAGAAGTTTCTCAGAAAGCTTCTTTCACGTTTTGAACGGATGAAATTTCCTTTATCAGCGTAGGCCTCAATGTGATCCAAAGAAGCCCTTCTCAGATTCCTCAAAGACAGTGTTAATGGACTGCTCCACGAAACATAAGTGTAACTCTGTGAGATGAATTCACACATCACCAAGAAGTTTCTAAGAAAGCTTCTTTCTAGTTTTCATCTGTGGATATTTCCTTTGTCACTGTAATGTTCATTGCGCTATGAAGTATCTAATTGCAGATTTCCAGAAAACTGTGCTAACAAACTGATCACTGAAGAGAAACGTGTAACTCTGTGAGTTGCATTCACACATGGCAATGCAGTTTCTCAGAAAGCTTCTCTTTAGTTATTATGTGAGGATATTTCCTTTATCACCATGGGCCCCAATAGGCTCCCAAATATCACTTTGCAGATTCCACGAAAAGAGTGTTAGCAAACTGCTTCTTGAGGCAGAGGTTGTAACTCTGTGAGATGAACTCACAGATCAGAAAGAAGTTTCTCAGAAAGCTTCTTTCACGTTTTGAACGGATGAAATTTCCTTTATCAGCGTAGGCCTCAATGTGATCCAAAGAAGCCCTTCTCAGATTCCTCAAAGACAGTGTTAATGGACTGCTCCACGAAACATAAGTGTAACTCTGTGAGATGAATTCACACATCACCAAGAAGTTTCTAAGAAAGCTTCTTTCTAGTTTTCATCTGTGGATATTTCCTTTGTCACTGTAATGTTCATTGCGCTATGAAGTATCTAATTGCAGATTTCCAGAAAACTGTGCTAACAAACTGATCACTGAAGAGAAACGTGTAACTCTGTGAGTTGCATTCACACATGGCAATGCAGTTTCTCAGAAAGCTTCTCTTTAGTTATTATGTGAGGATATTTCCTTTATCACCATGGGCCCCAATAGGCTCCCAAATATCACTTTGCAGATTCCACGAAAAGAGTGTTAGCAAACTGCTTCTTGAGGCAGAGGTTGTAACTCTGTGAGATGAACTCACAGATCAGAAAGAAGTTTCTCAGAAAGCTTCTTTCACGTTTTGAACGGATGAAATTTCCTTTATCAGCGTAGGCCTCAATGTGATCCAAAGAAGCCCTTCTCAGATTCCTCAAAGACAGTGTTAATGGACTGCTCCACGAAACATAAGTGTAACTCTGTGAGATGAATTCACACATCACCAAGAAGTTTCTAAGAAAGCTTCTTTCTAGTTTTCATCTGTGGATATTTCCTTTGTCACTGTAATGTTCATTGCGCTATGAAGTATCTAATTGCAGATTTCCAGAAAACTGTGCTAACAAACTGATCACTGAAGAGAAACGTGTAACTCTGTGAGTTGCATTCACACATGGCAATGCAGTTTCTCAGAAAGCTTCTCTTTAGTTATTATGTGAGGATATTTCCTTTATCACCATGGGCCCCAATAGGCTCCCAAATATCACTTTGCAGATTCCACGAAAAGAGTGTTAGCAAACTGCTTCTTGAGGCAGAGGTTGTAACTCTGTGAGATGAACTCACAGATCAGAAAGAAGTTTCTCAGAAAGCTTCTTTCACGTTTTGAACGGATGAAATTTCCTTTATCAGCGTAGGCCTCAATGTGATCCAAAGAAGCCCTTCTCAGATTCCTCAAAGACAGTGTTAATGGACTGCTCCACGAAACATAAGTGTAACTCTGTGAGATGAATTCACACATCACCAAGAAGTTTCTAAGAAAGCTTCTTTCTAGTTTTCATCTGTGGATATTTCCTTTGTCACTGTAATGTTCATTGCGCTATGAAGTATCTAATTGCAGATTTCCAGAAAACTGTGCTAACAAACTGATCACTGAAGAGAAACGTGTAACTCTGTGAGTTGCATTCACACATGGCAATGCAGTTTCTCAGAAAGCTTCTCTTTAGTTATTATGTGAGGATATTTCCTTTATCACCATGGGCCCCAATAGGCTCCCAAATATCACTTTGCAGATTCCACGAAAAGAGTGTTAGCAAACTGCTTCTTGAGGCAGAGGTTGTAACTCTGTGAGATGAACTCACAGATCAGAAAGAAGTTTCTCAGAAAGCTTCTTTCACGTTTTGAACGGATGAAATTTCCTTTATCAGCGTAGGCCTCAATGTGATCCAAAGAAGCCCTTCTCAGATTCCTCAAAGACAGTGTTAATGGACTGCTCCACGAAACATAAGTGTAACTCTGTGAGATGAATTCACACATCACCAAGAAGTTTCTAAGAAAGCTTCTTTCTAGTTTTCATCTGTGGATATTTCCTTTGTCACTGTAATGTTCATTGCGCTATGAAGTATCTAATTGCAGATTTCCAGAAAACTGTGCTAACAAACTGATCACTGAAGAGAAACGTGTAACTCTGTGAGTTGCATTCACACATGGCAATGCAGTTTCTCAGAAAGCTTCTCTTTAGTTATTATGTGAGGATATTTCCTTTATCACCATGGGCCCCAATAGGCTCCCAAATATCACTTTGCAGATTCCACGAAAAGAGTGTTAGCAAACTGCTTCTTGAGGCAGAGGTTGTAACTCTGTGAGATGAACTCACAGATCAGAAAGAAGTTTCTCAGAAAGCTTCTTTCACGTTTTGAACGGATGAAATTTCCTTTATCAGCGTAGGCCTCAATGTGATCCAAAGAAGCCCTTCTCAGATTCCTCAAAGACAGTGTTAATGGACTGCTCCACGAAACATAAGTGTAACTCTGTGAGATGAATTCACACATCACCAAGAAGTTTCTAAGAAAGCTTCTTTCTAGTTTTCATCTGTGGATATTTCCTTTGTCACTGTAATGTTCATTGCGCTATGAAGTATCTAATTGCAGATTTCCAGAAAACTGTGCTAACAAACTGATCACTGAAGAGAAACGTGTAACTCTGTGAGTTGCATTCACACATGGCAATGCAGTTTCTCAGAAAGCTTCTCTTTAGTTATTATGTGAGGATATTTCCTTTATCACCATGGGCCCCAATAGGCTCCCAAATATCACTTTGCAGATTCCACGAAAAGAGTGTTAGCAAACTGCTTCTTGAGGCAGAGGTTGTAACTCTGTGAGATGAACTCACAGATCAGAAAGAAGTTTCTCAGAAAGCTTCTTTCACGTTTTGAACGGATGAAATTTCCTTTATCAGCGTAGGCCTCAATGTGATCCAAAGAAGCCCTTCTCAGATTCCTCAAAGACAGTGTTAATGGACTGCTCCACGAAACATAAGTGTAACTCTGTGAGATGAATTCACACATCACCAAGAAGTTTCTAAGAAAGCTTCTTTCTAGTTTTCATCTGTGGATATTTCCTTTGTCACTGTAATGTTCATTGCGCTATGAAGTATCTAATTGCAGATTTCCAGAAAACTGTGCTAACAAACTGATCACTGAAGAGAAACGTGTAACTCTGTGAGTTGCATTCACACATGGCAATGCAGTTTCTCAGAAAGCTTCTCTTTAGTTATTATGTGAGGATATTTCCTTTATCACCATGGGCCCCAATAGGCTCCCAAATATCACTTTGCAGATTCCACGAAAAGAGTGTTAGCAAACTGCTTCTTGAGGCAGAGGTTGTAACTCTGTGAGATGAACTCACAGATCAGAAAGAAGTTTCTCAGAAAGCTTCTTTCACGTTTTGAACGGATGAAATTTCCTTTATCAGCGTAGGCCTCAATGTGATCCAAAGAAGCCCTTCTCAGATTCCTCAAAGACAGTGTTAATGGACTGCTCCACGAAACATAAGTGTAACTCTGTGAGATGAATTCACACATCACCAAGAAGTTTCTAAGAAAGCTTCTTTCTAGTTTTCATCTGTGGATATTTCCTTTGTCACTGTAATGTTCATTGCGCTATGAAGTATCTAATTGCAGATTTCCAGAAAACTGTGCTAACAAACTGATCACTGAAGAGAAACGTGTAACTCTGTGAGTTGCATTCACACATGGCAATGCAGTTTCTCAGAAAGCTTCTCTTTAGTTATTATGTGAGGATATTTCCTTTATCACCATGGGCCCCAATAGGCTCCCAAATATCACTTTGCAGATTCCACGAAAAGAGTGTTAGCAAACTGCTTCTTGAGGCAGAGGTTGTAACTCTGTGAGATGAACTCACAGATCAGAAAGAAGTTTCTCAGAAAGCTTCTTTCACGTTTTGAACGGATGAAATTTCCTTTATCAGCGTAGGCCTCAATGTGATCCAAAGAAGCCCTTCTCAGATTCCTCAAAGACAGTGTTAATGGACTGCTCCACGAAACATAAGTGTAACTCTGTGAGATGAATTCACACATCACCAAGAAGTTTCTAAGAAAGCTTCTTTCTAGTTTTCATCTGTGGATATTTCCTTTGTCACTGTAATGTTCATTGCGCTATGAAGTATCTAATTGCAGATTTCCAGAAAACTGTGCTAACAAACTGATCACTGAAGAGAAACGTGTAACTCTGTGAGTTGCATTCACACATGGCAATGCAGTTTCTCAGAAAGCTTCTCTTTAGTTATTATGTGAGGATATTTCCTTTATCACCATGGGCCCCAATAGGCTCCCAAATATCACTTTGCAGATTCCACGAAAAGAGTGTTAGCAAACTGCTTCTTGAGGCAGAGGTTGTAACTCTGTGAGATGAACTCACAGATCAGAAAGAAGTTTCTCAGAAAGCTTCTTTCACGTTTTGAACGGATGAAATTTCCTTTATCAGCGTAGGCCTCAATGTGATCCAAAGAAGCCCTTCTCAGATTCCTCAAAGACAGTGTTAATGGACTGCTCCACGAAACATAAGTGTAACTCTGTGAGATGAATTCACACATCACCAAGAAGTTTCTAAGAAAGCTTCTTTCTAGTTTTCATCTGTGGATATTTCCTTTGTCACTGTAATGTTCATTGCGCTATGAAGTATCTAATTGCAGATTTCCAGAAAACTGTGCTAACAAACTGATCACTGAAGAGAAACGTGTAACTCTGTGAGTTGCATTCACACATGGCAATGCAGTTTCTCAGAAAGCTTCTCTTTAGTTATTATGTGAGGATATTTCCTTTATCACCATGGGCCCCAATAGGCTCCCAAATATCACTTTGCAGATTCCACGAAAAGAGTGTTAGCAAACTGCTTCTTGAGGCAGAGGTTGTAACTCTGTGAGATGAACTCACAGATCAGAAAGAAGTTTCTCAGAAAGCTTCTTTCACGTTTTGAACGGATGAAATTTCCTTTATCAGCGTAGGCCTCAATGTGATCCAAAGAAGCCCTTCTCAGATTCCTCAAAGACAGTGTTAATGGACTGCTCCACGAAACATAAGTGTAACTCTGTGAGATGAATTCACACATCACCAAGAAGTTTCTAAGAAAGCTTCTTTCTAGTTTTCATCTGTGGATATTTCCTTTGTCACTGTAATGTTCATTGCGCTATGAAGTATCTAATTGCAGATTTCCAGAAAACTGTGCTAACAAACTGATCACTGAAGAGAAACGTGTAACTCTGTGAGTTGCATTCACACATGGCAATGCAGTTTCTCAGAAAGCTTCTCTTTAGTTATTATGTGAGGATATTTCCTTTATCACCATGGGCCCCAATAGGCTCCCAAATATCACTTTGCAGATTCCACGAAAAGAGTGTTAGCAAACTGCTTCTTGAGGCAGAGGTTGTAACTCTGTGAGATGAACTCACAGATCAGAAAGAAGTTTCTCAGAAAGCTTCTTTCACGTTTTGAACGGATGAAATTTCCTTTATCAGCGTAGGCCTCAATGTGATCCAAAGAAGCCCTTCTCAGATTCCTCAAAGACAGTGTTAATGGACTGCTCCACGAAACATAAGTGTAACTCTGTGAGATGAATTCACACATCACCAAGAAGTTTCTAAGAAAGCTTCTTTCTAGTTTTCATCTGTGGATATTTCCTTTGTCACTGTAATGTTCATTGCGCTATGAAGTATCTAATTGCAGATTTCCAGAAAACTGTGCTAACAAACTGATCACTGAAGAGAAACGTGTAACTCTGTGAGTTGCATTCACACATGGCAATGCAGTTTCTCAGAAAGCTTCTCTTTAGTTATTATGTGAGGATATTTCCTTTATCACCATGGGCCCCAATAGGCTCCCAAATATCACTTTGCAGATTCCACGAAAAGAGTGTTAGCAAACTGCTTCTTGAGGCAGAGGTTGTAACTCTGTGAGATGAACTCACAGATCAGAAAGAAGTTTCTCAGAAAGCTTCTTTCACGTTTTGAACGGATGAAATTTCCTTTATCAGCGTAGGCCTCAATGTGATCCAAAGAAGCCCTTCTCAGATTCCTCAAAGACAGTGTTAATGGACTGCTCCACGAAACATAAGTGTAACTCTGTGAGATGAATTCACACATCACCAAGAAGTTTCTAAGAAAGCTTCTTTCTAGTTTTCATCTGTGGATATTTCCTTTGTCACTGTAATGTTCATTGCGCTATGAAGTATCTAATTGCAGATTTCCAGAAAACTGTGCTAACAAACTGATCACTGAAGAGAAACGTGTAACTCTGTGAGTTGCATTCACACATGGCAATGCAGTTTCTCAGAAAGCTTCTCTTTAGTTATTATGTGAGGATATTTCCTTTATCACCATGGGCCCCAATAGGCTCCCAAATATCACTTTGCAGATTCCACGAAAAGAGTGTTAGCAAACTGCTTCTTGAGGCAGAGGTTGTAACTCTGTGAGATGAACTCACAGATCAGAAAGAAGTTTCTCAGAAAGCTTCTTTCACGTTTTGAACGGATGAAATTTCCTTTATCAGCGTAGGCCTCAATGTGATCCAAAGAAGCCCTTCTCAGATTCCTCAAAGACAGTGTTAATGGACTGCTCCACGAAACATAAGTGTAACTCTGTGAGATGAATTCACACATCACCAAGAAGTTTCTAAGAAAGCTTCTTTCTAGTTTTCATCTGTGGATATTTCCTTTGTCACTGTAATGTTCATTGCGCTATGAAGTATCTAATTGCAGATTTCCAGAAAACTGTGCTAACAAACTGATCACTGAAGAGAAACGTGTAACTCTGTGAGTTGCATTCACACATGGCAATGCAGTTTCTCAGAAAGCTTCTCTTTAGTTATTATGTGAGGATATTTCCTTTATCACCATGGGCCCCAATAGGCTCCCAAATATCACTTTGCAGATTCCACGAAAAGAGTGTTAGCAAACTGCTTCTTGAGGCAGAGGTTGTAACTCTGTGAGATGAACTCACAGATCAGAAAGAAGTTTCTCAGAAAGCTTCTTTCACGTTTTGAACGGATGAAATTTCCTTTATCAGCGTAGGCCTCAATGTGATCCAAAGAAGCCCTTCTCAGATTCCTCAAAGACAGTGTTAATGGACTGCTCCACGAAACATAAGTGTAACTCTGTGAGATGAATTCACACATCACCAAGAAGTTTCTAAGAAAGCTTCTTTCTAGTTTTCATCTGTGGATATTTCCTTTGTCACTGTAATGTTCATTGCGCTATGAAGTATCTAATTGCAGATTTCCAGAAAACTGTGCTAACAAACTGATCACTGAAGAGAAACGTGTAACTCTGTGAGTTGCATTCACACATGGCAATGCAGTTTCTCAGAAAGCTTCTCTTTAGTTATTATGTGAGGATATTTCCTTTATCACCATGGGCCCCAATAGGCTCCCAAATATCACTTTGCAGATTCCACGAAAAGAGTGTTAGCAAACTGCTTCTTGAGGCAGAGGTTGTAACTCTGTGAGATGAACTCACAGATCAGAAAGAAGTTTCTCAGAAAGCTTCTTTCACGTTTTGAACGGATGAAATTTCCTTTATCAGCGTAGGCCTCAATGTGATCCAAAGAAGCCCTTCTCAGATTCCTCAAAGACAGTGTTAATGGACTGCTCCACGAAACATAAGTGTAACTCTGTGAGATGAATTCACACATCACCAAGAAGTTTCTAAGAAAGCTTCTTTCTAGTTTTCATCTGTGGATATTTCCTTTGTCACTGTAATGTTCATTGCGCTATGAAGTATCTAATTGCAGATTTCCAGAAAACTGTGCTAACAAACTGATCACTGAAGAGAAACGTGTAACTCTGTGAGTTGCATTCACACATGGCAATGCAGTTTCTCAGAAAGCTTCTCTTTAGTTATTATGTGAGGATATTTCCTTTATCACCATGGGCCCCAATAGGCTCCCAAATATCACTTTGCAGATTCCACGAAAAGAGTGTTAGCAAACTGCTTCTTGAGGCAGAGGTTGTAACTCTGTGAGATGAACTCACAGATCAGAAAGAAGTTTCTCAGAAAGCTTCTTTCACGTTTTGAACGGATGAAATTTCCTTTATCAGCGTAGGCCTCAATGTGATCCAAAGAAGCCCTTCTCAGATTCCTCAAAGACAGTGTTAATGGACTGCTCCACGAAACATAAGTGTAACTCTGTGAGATGAATTCACACATCACCAAGAAGTTTCTAAGAAAGCTTCTTTCTAGTTTTCATCTGTGGATATTTCCTTTGTCACTGTAATGTTCATTGCGCTATGAAGTATCTAATTGCAGATTTCCAGAAAACTGTGCTAACAAACTGATCACTGAAGAGAAACGTGTAACTCTGTGAGTTGCATTCACACATGGCAATGCAGTTTCTCAGAAAGCTTCTCTTTAGTTATTATGTGAGGATATTTCCTTTATCACCATGGGCCCCAATAGGCTCCCAAATATCACTTTGCAGATTCCACGAAAAGAGTGTTAGCAAACTGCTTCTTGAGGCAGAGGTTGTAACTCTGTGAGATGAACTCACAGATCAGAAAGAAGTTTCTCAGAAAGCTTCTTTCACGTTTTGAACGGATGAAATTTCCTTTATCAGCGTAGGCCTCAATGTGATCCAAAGAAGCCCTTCTCAGATTCCTCAAAGACAGTGTTAATGGACTGCTCCACGAAACATAAGTGTAACTCTGTGAGATGAATTCACACATCACCAAGAAGTTTCTAAGAAAGCTTCTTTCTAGTTTTCATCTGTGGATATTTCCTTTGTCACTGTAATGTTCATTGCGCTATGAAGTATCTAATTGCAGATTTCCAGAAAACTGTGCTAACAAACTGATCACTGAAGAGAAACGTGTAACTCTGTGAGTTGCATTCACACATGGCAATGCAGTTTCTCAGAAAGCTTCTCTTTAGTTATTATGTGAGGATATTTCCTTTATCACCATGGGCCCCAATAGGCTCCCAAATATCACTTTGCAGATTCCACGAAAAGAGTGTTAGCAAACTGCTTCTTGAGGCAGAGGTTGTAACTCTGTGAGATGAACTCACAGATCAGAAAGAAGTTTCTCAGAAAGCTTCTTTCACGTTTTGAACGGATGAAATTTCCTTTATCAGCGTAGGCCTCAATGTGATCCAAAGAAGCCCTTCTCAGATTCCTCAAAGACAGTGTTAATGGACTGCTCCACGAAACATAAGTGTAACTCTGTGAGATGAATTCACACATCACCAAGAAGTTTCTAAGAAAGCTTCTTTCTAGTTTTCATCTGTGGATATTTCCTTTGTCACTGTAATGTTCATTGCGCTATGAAGTATCTAATTGCAGATTTCCAGAAAACTGTGCTAACAAACTGATCACTGAAGAGAAACGTGTAACTCTGTGAGTTGCATTCACACATGGCAATGCAGTTTCTCAGAAAGCTTCTCTTTAGTTATTATGTGAGGATATTTCCTTTATCACCATGGGCCCCAATAGGCTCCCAAATATCACTTTGCAGATTCCACGAAAAGAGTGTTAGCAAACTGCTTCTTGAGGCAGAGGTTGTAACTCTGTGAGATGAACTCACAGATCAGAAAGAAGTTTCTCAGAAAGCTTCTTTCACGTTTTGAACGGATGAAATTTCCTTTATCAGCGTAGGCCTCAATGTGATCCAAAGAAGCCCTTCTCAGATTCCTCAAAGACAGTGTTAATGGACTGCTCCACGAAACATAAGTGTAACTCTGTGAGATGAATTCACACATCACCAAGAAGTTTCTAAGAAAGCTTCTTTCTAGTTTTCATCTGTGGATATTTCCTTTGTCACTGTAATGTTCATTGCGCTATGAAGTATCTAATTGCAGATTTCCAGAAAACTGTGCTAACAAACTGATCACTGAAGAGAAACGTGTAACTCTGTGAGTTGCATTCACACATGGCAATGCAGTTTCTCAGAAAGCTTCTCTTTAGTTATTATGTGAGGATATTTCCTTTATCACCATGGGCCCCAATAGGCTCCCAAATATCACTTTGCAGATTCCACGAAAAGAGTGTTAGCAAACTGCTTCTTGAGGCAGAGGTTGTAACTCTGTGAGATGAACTCACAGATCAGAAAGAAGTTTCTCAGAAAGCTTCTTTCACGTTTTGAACGGATGAAATTTCCTTTATCAGCGTAGGCCTCAATGTGATCCAAAGAAGCCCTTCTCAGATTCCTCAAAGACAGTGTTAATGGACTGCTCCACGAAACATAAGTGTAACTCTGTGAGATGAATTCACACATCACCAAGAAGTTTCTAAGAAAGCTTCTTTCTAGTTTTCATCTGTGGATATTTCCTTTGTCACTGTAATGTTCATTGCGCTATGAAGTATCTAATTGCAGATTTCCAGAAAACTGTGCTAACAAACTGATCACTGAAGAGAAACGTGTAACTCTGTGAGTTGCATTCACACATGGCAATGCAGTTTCTCAGAAAGCTTCTCTTTAGTTATTATGTGAGGATATTTCCTTTATCACCATGGGCCCCAATAGGCTCCCAAATATCACTTTGCAGATTCCACGAAAAGAGTGTTAGCAAACTGCTTCTTGAGGCAGAGGTTGTAACTCTGTGAGATGAACTCACAGATCAGAAAGAAGTTTCTCAGAAAGCTTCTTTCACGTTTTGAACGGATGAAATTTCCTTTATCAGCGTAGGCCTCAATGTGATCCAAAGAAGCCCTTCTCAGATTCCTCAAAGACAGTGTTAATGGACTGCTCCACGAAACATAAGTGTAACTCTGTGAGATGAATTCACACATCACCAAGAAGTTTCTAAGAAAGCTTCTTTCTAGTTTTCATCTGTGGATATTTCCTTTGTCACTGTAATGTTCATTGCGCTATGAAGTATCTAATTGCAGATTTCCAGAAAACTGTGCTAACAAACTGATCACTGAAGAGAAACGTGTAACTCTGTGAGTTGCATTCACACATGGCAATGCAGTTTCTCAGAAAGCTTCTCTTTAGTTATTATGTGAGGATATTTCCTTTATCACCATGGGCCCCAATAGGCTCCCAAATATCACTTTGCAGATTCCACGAAAAGAGTGTTAGCAAACTGCTTCTTGAGGCAGAGGTTGTAACTCTGTGAGATGAACTCACAGATCAGAAAGAAGTTTCTCAGAAAGCTTCTTTCACGTTTTGAACGGATGAAATTTCCTTTATCAGCGTAGGCCTCAATGTGATCCAAAGAAGCCCTTCTCAGATTCCTCAAAGACAGTGTTAATGGACTGCTCCACGAAACATAAGTGTAACTCTGTGAGATGAATTCACACATCACCAAGAAGTTTCTAAGAAAGCTTCTTTCTAGTTTTCATCTGTGGATATTTCCTTTGTCACTGTAATGTTCATTGCGCTATGAAGTATCTAATTGCAGATTTCCAGAAAACTGTGCTAACAAACTGATCACTGAAGAGAAACGTGTAACTCTGTGAGTTGCATTCACACATGGCAATGCAGTTTCTCAGAAAGCTTCTCTTTAGTTATTATGTGAGGATATTTCCTTTATCACCATGGGCCCCAATAGGCTCCCAAATATCACTTTGCAGATTCCACGAAAAGAGTGTTAGCAAACTGCTTCTTGAGGCAGAGGTTGTAACTCTGTGAGATGAACTCACAGATCAGAAAGAAGTTTCTCAGAAAGCTTCTTTCACGTTTTGAACGGATGAAATTTCCTTTATCAGCGTAGGCCTCAATGTGATCCAAAGAAGCCCTTCTCAGATTCCTCAAAGACAGTGTTAATGGACTGCTCCACGAAACATAAGTGTAACTCTGTGAGATGAATTCACACATCACCAAGAAGTTTCTAAGAAAGCTTCTTTCTAGTTTTCATCTGTGGATATTTCCTTTGTCACTGTAATGTTCATTGCGCTATGAAGTATCTAATTGCAGATTTCCAGAAAACTGTGCTAACAAACTGATCACTGAAGAGAAACGTGTAACTCTGTGAGTTGCATTCACACATGGCAATGCAGTTTCTCAGAAAGCTTCTCTTTAGTTATTATGTGAGGATATTTCCTTTATCACCATGGGCCCCAATAGGCTCCCAAATATCACTTTGCAGATTCCACGAAAAGAGTGTTAGCAAACTGCTTCTTGAGGCAGAGGTTGTAACTCTGTGAGATGAACTCACAGATCAGAAAGAAGTTTCTCAGAAAGCTTCTTTCACGTTTTGAACGGATGAAATTTCCTTTATCAGCGTAGGCCTCAATGTGATCCAAAGAAGCCCTTCTCAGATTCCTCAAAGACAGTGTTAATGGACTGCTCCACGAAACATAAGTGTAACTCTGTGAGATGAATTCACACATCACCAAGAAGTTTCTAAGAAAGCTTCTTTCTAGTTTTCATCTGTGGATATTTCCTTTGTCACTGTAATGTTCATTGCGCTATGAAGTATCTAATTGCAGATTTCCAGAAAACTGTGCTAACAAACTGATCACTGAAGAGAAACGTGTAACTCTGTGAGTTGCATTCACACATGGCAATGCAGTTTCTCAGAAAGCTTCTCTTTAGTTATTATGTGAGGATATTTCCTTTATCACCATGGGCCCCAATAGGCTCCCAAATATCACTTTGCAGATTCCACGAAAAGAGTGTTAGCAAACTGCTTCTTGAGGCAGAGGTTGTAACTCTGTGAGATGAACTCACAGATCAGAAAGAAGTTTCTCAGAAAGCTTCTTTCACGTTTTGAACGGATGAAATTTCCTTTATCAGCGTAGGCCTCAATGTGATCCAAAGAAGCCCTTCTCAGATTCCTCAAAGACAGTGTTAATGGACTGCTCCACGAAACATAAGTGTAACTCTGTGAGATGAATTCACACATCACCAAGAAGTTTCTAAGAAAGCTTCTTTCTAGTTTTCATCTGTGGATATTTCCTTTGTCACTGTAATGTTCATTGCGCTATGAAGTATCTAATTGCAGATTTCCAGAAAACTGTGCTAACAAACTGATCACTGAAGAGAAACGTGTAACTCTGTGAGTTGCATTCACACATGGCAATGCAGTTTCTCAGAAAGCTTCTCTTTAGTTATTATGTGAGGATATTTCCTTTATCACCATGGGCCCCAATAGGCTCCCAAATATCACTTTGCAGATTCCACGAAAAGAGTGTTAGCAAACTGCTTCTTGAGGCAGAGGTTGTAACTCTGTGAGATGAACTCACAGATCAGAAAGAAGTTTCTCAGAAAGCTTCTTTCACGTTTTGAACGGATGAAATTTCCTTTATCAGCGTAGGCCTCAATGTGATCCAAAGAAGCCCTTCTCAGATTCCTCAAAGACAGTGTTAATGGACTGCTCCACGAAACATAAGTGTAACTCTGTGAGATGAATTCACACATCACCAAGAAGTTTCTAAGAAAGCTTCTTTCTAGTTTTCATCTGTGGATATTTCCTTTGTCACTGTAATGTTCATTGCGCTATGAAGTATCTAATTGCAGATTTCCAGAAAACTGTGCTAACAAACTGATCACTGAAGAGAAACGTGTAACTCTGTGAGTTGCATTCACACATGGCAATGCAGTTTCTCAGAAAGCTTCTCTTTAGTTATTATGTGAGGATATTTCCTTTATCACCATGGGCCCCAATAGGCTCCCAAATATCACTTTGCAGATTCCACGAAAAGAGTGTTAGCAAACTGCTTCTTGAGGCAGAGGTTGTAACTCTGTGAGATGAACTCACAGATCAGAAAGAAGTTTCTCAGAAAGCTTCTTTCACGTTTTGAACGGATGAAATTTCCTTTATCAGCGTAGGCCTCAATGTGATCCAAAGAAGCCCTTCTCAGATTCCTCAAAGACAGTGTTAATGGACTGCTCCACGAAACATAAGTGTAACTCTGTGAGATGAATTCACACATCACCAAGAAGTTTCTAAGAAAGCTTCTTTCTAGTTTTCATCTGTGGATATTTCCTTTGTCACTGTAATGTTCATTGCGCTATGAAGTATCTAATTGCAGATTTCCAGAAAACTGTGCTAACAAACTGATCACTGAAGAGAAACGTGTAACTCTGTGAGTTGCATTCACACATGGCAATGCAGTTTCTCAGAAAGCTTCTCTTTAGTTATTATGTGAGGATATTTCCTTTATCACCATGGGCCCCAATAGGCTCCCAAATATCACTTTGCAGATTCCACGAAAAGAGTGTTAGCAAACTGCTTCTTGAGGCAGAGGTTGTAACTCTGTGAGATGAACTCACAGATCAGAAAGAAGTTTCTCAGAAAGCTTCTTTCACGTTTTGAACGGATGAAATTTCCTTTATCAGCGTAGGCCTCAATGTGATCCAAAGAAGCCCTTCTCAGATTCCTCAAAGACAGTGTTAATGGACTGCTCCACGAAACATAAGTGTAACTCTGTGAGATGAATTCACACATCACCAAGAAGTTTCTAAGAAAGCTTCTTTCTAGTTTTCATCTGTGGATATTTCCTTTGTCACTGTAATGTTCATTGCGCTATGAAGTATCTAATTGCAGATTTCCAGAAAACTGTGCTAACAAACTGATCACTGAAGAGAAACGTGTAACTCTGTGAGTTGCATTCACACATGGCAATGCAGTTTCTCAGAAAGCTTCTCTTTAGTTATTATGTGAGGATATTTCCTTTATCACCATGGGCCCCAATAGGCTCCCAAATATCACTTTGCAGATTCCACGAAAAGAGTGTTAGCAAACTGCTTCTTGAGGCAGAGGTTGTAACTCTGTGAGATGAACTCACAGATCAGAAAGAAGTTTCTCAGAAAGCTTCTTTCACGTTTTGAACGGATGAAATTTCCTTTATCAGCGTAGGCCTCAATGTGATCCAAAGAAGCCCTTCTCAGATTCCTCAAAGACAGTGTTAATGGACTGCTCCACGAAACATAAGTGTAACTCTGTGAGATGAATTCACACATCACCAAGAAGTTTCTAAGAAAGCTTCTTTCTAGTTTTCATCTGTGGATATTTCCTTTGTCACTGTAATGTTCATTGCGCTATGAAGTATCTAATTGCAGATTTCCAGAAAACTGTGCTAACAAACTGATCACTGAAGAGAAACGTGTAACTCTGTGAGTTGCATTCACACATGGCAATGCAGTTTCTCAGAAAGCTTCTCTTTAGTTATTATGTGAGGATATTTCCTTTATCACCATGGGCCCCAATAGGCTCCCAAATATCACTTTGCAGATTCCACGAAAAGAGTGTTAGCAAACTGCTTCTTGAGGCAGAGGTTGTAACTCTGTGAGATGAACTCACAGATCAGAAAGAAGTTTCTCAGAAAGCTTCTTTCACGTTTTGAACGGATGAAATTTCCTTTATCAGCGTAGGCCTCAATGTGATCCAAAGAAGCCCTTCTCAGATTCCTCAAAGACAGTGTTAATGGACTGCTCCACGAAACATAAGTGTAACTCTGTGAGATGAATTCACACATCACCAAGAAGTTTCTAAGAAAGCTTCTTTCTAGTTTTCATCTGTGGATATTTCCTTTGTCACTGTAATGTTCATTGCGCTATGAAGTATCTAATTGCAGATTTCCAGAAAACTGTGCTAACAAACTGATCACTGAAGAGAAACGTGTAACTCTGTGAGTTGCATTCACACATGGCAATGCAGTTTCTCAGAAAGCTTCTCTTTAGTTATTATGTGAGGATATTTCCTTTATCACCATGGGCCCCAATAGGCTCCCAAATATCACTTTGCAGATTCCACGAAAAGAGTGTTAGCAAACTGCTTCTTGAGGCAGAGGTTGTAACTCTGTGAGATGAACTCACAGATCAGAAAGAAGTTTCTCAGAAAGCTTCTTTCACGTTTTGAACGGATGAAATTTCCTTTATCAGCGTAGGCCTCAATGTGATCCAAAGAAGCCCTTCTCAGATTCCTCAAAGACAGTGTTAATGGACTGCTCCACGAAACATAAGTGTAACTCTGTGAGATGAATTCACACATCACCAAGAAGTTTCTAAGAAAGCTTCTTTCTAGTTTTCATCTGTGGATATTTCCTTTGTCACTGTAATGTTCATTGCGCTATGAAGTATCTAATTGCAGATTTCCAGAAAACTGTGCTAACAAACTGATCACTGAAGAGAAACGTGTAACTCTGTGAGTTGCATTCACACATGGCAATGCAGTTTCTCAGAAAGCTTCTCTTTAGTTATTATGTGAGGATATTTCCTTTATCACCATGGGCCCCAATAGGCTCCCAAATATCACTTTGCAGATTCCACGAAAAGAGTGTTAGCAAACTGCTTCTTGAGGCAGAGGTTGTAACTCTGTGAGATGAACTCACAGATCAGAAAGAAGTTTCTCAGAAAGCTTCTTTCACGTTTTGAACGGATGAAATTTCCTTTATCAGCGTAGGCCTCAATGTGATCCAAAGAAGCCCTTCTCAGATTCCTCAAAGACAGTGTTAATGGACTGCTCCACGAAACATAAGTGTAACTCTGTGAGATGAATTCACACATCACCAAGAAGTTTCTAAGAAAGCTTCTTTCTAGTTTTCATCTGTGGATATTTCCTTTGTCACTGTAATGTTCATTGCGCTATGAAGTATCTAATTGCAGATTTCCAGAAAACTGTGCTAACAAACTGATCACTGAAGAGAAACGTGTAACTCTGTGAGTTGCATTCACACATGGCAATGCAGTTTCTCAGAAAGCTTCTCTTTAGTTATTATGTGAGGATATTTCCTTTATCACCATGGGCCCCAATAGGCTCCCAAATATCACTTTGCAGATTCCACGAAAAGAGTGTTAGCAAACTGCTTCTTGAGGCAGAGGTTGTAACTCTGTGAGATGAACTCACAGATCAGAAAGAAGTTTCTCAGAAAGCTTCTTTCACGTTTTGAACGGATGAAATTTCCTTTATCAGCGTAGGCCTCAATGTGATCCAAAGAAGCCCTTCTCAGATTCCTCAAAGACAGTGTTAATGGACTGCTCCACGAAACATAAGTGTAACTCTGTGAGATGAATTCACACATCACCAAGAAGTTTCTAAGAAAGCTTCTTTCTAGTTTTCATCTGTGGATATTTCCTTTGTCACTGTAATGTTCATTGCGCTATGAAGTATCTAATTGCAGATTTCCAGAAAACTGTGCTAACAAACTGATCACTGAAGAGAAACGTGTAACTCTGTGAGTTGCATTCACACATGGCAATGCAGTTTCTCAGAAAGCTTCTCTTTAGTTATTATGTGAGGATATTTCCTTTATCACCATGGGCCCCAATAGGCTCCCAAATATCACTTTGCAGATTCCACGAAAAGAGTGTTAGCAAACTGCTTCTTGAGGCAGAGGTTGTAACTCTGTGAGATGAACTCACAGATCAGAAAGAAGTTTCTCAGAAAGCTTCTTTCACGTTTTGAACGGATGAAATTTCCTTTATCAGCGTAGGCCTCAATGTGATCCAAAGAAGCCCTTCTCAGATTCCTCAAAGACAGTGTTAATGGACTGCTCCACGAAACATAAGTGTAACTCTGTGAGATGAATTCACACATCACCAAGAAGTTTCTAAGAAAGCTTCTTTCTAGTTTTCATCTGTGGATATTTCCTTTGTCACTGTAATGTTCATTGCGCTATGAAGTATCTAATTGCAGATTTCCAGAAAACTGTGCTAACAAACTGATCACTGAAGAGAAACGTGTAACTCTGTGAGTTGCATTCACACATGGCAATGCAGTTTCTCAGAAAGCTTCTCTTTAGTTATTATGTGAGGATATTTCCTTTATCACCATGGGCCCCAATAGGCTCCCAAATATCACTTTGCAGATTCCACGAAAAGAGTGTTAGCAAACTGCTTCTTGAGGCAGAGGTTGTAACTCTGTGAGATGAACTCACAGATCAGAAAGAAGTTTCTCAGAAAGCTTCTTTCACGTTTTGAACGGATGAAATTTCCTTTATCAGCGTAGGCCTCAATGTGATCCAAAGAAGCCCTTCTCAGATTCCTCAAAGACAGTGTTAATGGACTGCTCCACGAAACATAAGTGTAACTCTGTGAGATGAATTCACACATCACCAAGAAGTTTCTAAGAAAGCTTCTTTCTAGTTTTCATCTGTGGATATTTCCTTTGTCACTGTAATGTTCATTGCGCTATGAAGTATCTAATTGCAGATTTCCAGAAAACTGTGCTAACAAACTGATCACTGAAGAGAAACGTGTAACTCTGTGAGTTGCATTCACACATGGCAATGCAGTTTCTCAGAAAGCTTCTCTTTAGTTATTATGTGAGGATATTTCCTTTATCACCATGGGCCCCAATAGGCTCCCAAATATCACTTTGCAGATTCCACGAAAAGAGTGTTAGCAAACTGCTTCTTGAGGCAGAGGTTGTAACTCTGTGAGATGAACTCACAGATCAGAAAGAAGTTTCTCAGAAAGCTTCTTTCACGTTTTGAACGGATGAAATTTCCTTTATCAGCGTAGGCCTCAATGTGATCCAAAGAAGCCCTTCTCAGATTCCTCAAAGACAGTGTTAATGGACTGCTCCACGAAACATAAGTGTAACTCTGTGAGATGAATTCACACATCACCAAGAAGTTTCTAAGAAAGCTTCTTTCTAGTTTTCATCTGTGGATATTTCCTTTGTCACTGTAATGTTCATTGCGCTATGAAGTATCTAATTGCAGATTTCCAGAAAACTGTGCTAACAAACTGATCACTGAAGAGAAACGTGTAACTCTGTGAGTTGCATTCACACATGGCAATGCAGTTTCTCAGAAAGCTTCTCTTTAGTTATTATGTGAGGATATTTCCTTTATCACCATGGGCCCCAATAGGCTCCCAAATATCACTTTGCAGATTCCACGAAAAGAGTGTTAGCAAACTGCTTCTTGAGGCAGAGGTTGTAACTCTGTGAGATGAACTCACAGATCAGAAAGAAGTTTCTCAGAAAGCTTCTTTCACGTTTTGAACGGATGAAATTTCCTTTATCAGCGTAGGCCTCAATGTGATCCAAAGAAGCCCTTCTCAGATTCCTCAAAGACAGTGTTAATGGACTGCTCCACGAAACATAAGTGTAACTCTGTGAGATGAATTCACACATCACCAAGAAGTTTCTAAGAAAGCTTCTTTCTAGTTTTCATCTGTGGATATTTCCTTTGTCACTGTAATGTTCATTGCGCTATGAAGTATCTAATTGCAGATTTCCAGAAAACTGTGCTAACAAACTGATCACTGAAGAGAAACGTGTAACTCTGTGAGTTGCATTCACACATGGCAATGCAGTTTCTCAGAAAGCTTCTCTTTAGTTATTATGTGAGGATATTTCCTTTATCACCATGGGCCCCAATAGGCTCCCAAATATCACTTTGCAGATTCCACGAAAAGAGTGTTAGCAAACTGCTTCTTGAGGCAGAGGTTGTAACTCTGTGAGATGAACTCACAGATCAGAAAGAAGTTTCTCAGAAAGCTTCTTTCACGTTTTGAACGGATGAAATTTCCTTTATCAGCGTAGGCCTCAATGTGATCCAAAGAAGCCCTTCTCAGATTCCTCAAAGACAGTGTTAATGGACTGCTCCACGAAACATAAGTGTAACTCTGTGAGATGAATTCACACATCACCAAGAAGTTTCTAAGAAAGCTTCTTTCTAGTTTTCATCTGTGGATATTTCCTTTGTCACTGTAATGTTCATTGCGCTATGAAGTATCTAATTGCAGATTTCCAGAAAACTGTGCTAACAAACTGATCACTGAAGAGAAACGTGTAACTCTGTGAGTTGCATTCACACATGGCAATGCAGTTTCTCAGAAAGCTTCTCTTTAGTTATTATGTGAGGATATTTCCTTTATCACCATGGGCCCCAATAGGCTCCCAAATATCACTTTGCAGATTCCACGAAAAGAGTGTTAGCAAACTGCTTCTTGAGGCAGAGGTTGTAACTCTGTGAGATGAACTCACAGATCAGAAAGAAGTTTCTCAGAAAGCTTCTTTCACGTTTTGAACGGATGAAATTTCCTTTATCAGCGTAGGCCTCAATGTGATCCAAAGAAGCCCTTCTCAGATTCCTCAAAGACAGTGTTAATGGACTGCTCCACGAAACATAAGTGTAACTCTGTGAGATGAATTCACACATCACCAAGAAGTTTCTAAGAAAGCTTCTTTCTAGTTTTCATCTGTGGATATTTCCTTTGTCACTGTAATGTTCATTGCGCTATGAAGTATCTAATTGCAGATTTCCAGAAAACTGTGCTAACAAACTGATCACTGAAGAGAAACGTGTAACTCTGTGAGTTGCATTCACACATGGCAATGCAGTTTCTCAGAAAGCTTCTCTTTAGTTATTATGTGAGGATATTTCCTTTATCACCATGGGCCCCAATAGGCTCCCAAATATCACTTTGCAGATTCCACGAAAAGAGTGTTAGCAAACTGCTTCTTGAGGCAGAGGTTGTAACTCTGTGAGATGAACTCACAGATCAGAAAGAAGTTTCTCAGAAAGCTTCTTTCACGTTTTGAACGGATGAAATTTCCTTTATCAGCGTAGGCCTCAATGTGATCCAAAGAAGCCCTTCTCAGATTCCTCAAAGACAGTGTTAATGGACTGCTCCACGAAACATAAGTGTAACTCTGTGAGATGAATTCACACATCACCAAGAAGTTTCTAAGAAAGCTTCTTTCTAGTTTTCATCTGTGGATATTTCCTTTGTCACTGTAATGTTCATTGCGCTATGAAGTATCTAATTGCAGATTTCCAGAAAACTGTGCTAACAAACTGATCACTGAAGAGAAACGTGTAACTCTGTGAGTTGCATTCACACATGGCAATGCAGTTTCTCAGAAAGCTTCTCTTTAGTTATTATGTGAGGATATTTCCTTTATCACCATGGGCCCCAATAGGCTCCCAAATATCACTTTGCAGATTCCACGAAAAGAGTGTTAGCAAACTGCTTCTTGAGGCAGAGGTTGTAACTCTGTGAGATGAACTCACAGATCAGAAAGAAGTTTCTCAGAAAGCTTCTTTCACGTTTTGAACGGATGAAATTTCCTTTATCAGCGTAGGCCTCAATGTGATCCAAAGAAGCCCTTCTCAGATTCCTCAAAGACAGTGTTAATGGACTGCTCCACGAAACATAAGTGTAACTCTGTGAGATGAATTCACACATCACCAAGAAGTTTCTAAGAAAGCTTCTTTCTAGTTTTCATCTGTGGATATTTCCTTTGTCACTGTAATGTTCATTGCGCTATGAAGTATCTAATTGCAGATTTCCAGAAAACTGTGCTAACAAACTGATCACTGAAGAGAAACGTGTAACTCTGTGAGTTGCATTCACACATGGCAATGCAGTTTCTCAGAAAGCTTCTCTTTAGTTATTATGTGAGGATATTTCCTTTATCACCATGGGCCCCAATAGGCTCCCAAATATCACTTTGCAGATTCCACGAAAAGAGTGTTAGCAAACTGCTTCTTGAGGCAGAGGTTGTAACTCTGTGAGATGAACTCACAGATCAGAAAGAAGTTTCTCAGAAAGCTTCTTTCACGTTTTGAACGGATGAAATTTCCTTTATCAGCGTAGGCCTCAATGTGATCCAAAGAAGCCCTTCTCAGATTCCTCAAAGACAGTGTTAATGGACTGCTCCACGAAACATAAGTGTAACTCTGTGAGATGAATTCACACATCACCAAGAAGTTTCTAAGAAAGCTTCTTTCTAGTTTTCATCTGTGGATATTTCCTTTGTCACTGTAATGTTCATTGCGCTATGAAGTATCTAATTGCAGATTTCCAGAAAACTGTGCTAACAAACTGATCACTGAAGAGAAACGTGTAACTCTGTGAGTTGCATTCACACATGGCAATGCAGTTTCTCAGAAAGCTTCTCTTTAGTTATTATGTGAGGATATTTCCTTTATCACCATGGGCCCCAATAGGCTCCCAAATATCACTTTGCAGATTCCACGAAAAGAGTGTTAGCAAACTGCTTCTTGAGGCAGAGGTTGTAACTCTGTGAGATGAACTCACAGATCAGAAAGAAGTTTCTCAGAAAGCTTCTTTCACGTTTTGAACGGATGAAATTTCCTTTATCAGCGTAGGCCTCAATGTGATCCAAAGAAGCCCTTCTCAGATTCCTCAAAGACAGTGTTAATGGACTGCTCCACGAAACATAAGTGTAACTCTGTGAGATGAATTCACACATCACCAAGAAGTTTCTAAGAAAGCTTCTTTCTAGTTTTCATCTGTGGATATTTCCTTTGTCACTGTAATGTTCATTGCGCTATGAAGTATCTAATTGCAGATTTCCAGAAAACTGTGCTAACAAACTGATCACTGAAGAGAAACGTGTAACTCTGTGAGTTGCATTCACACATGGCAATGCAGTTTCTCAGAAAGCTTCTCTTTAGTTATTATGTGAGGATATTTCCTTTATCACCATGGGCCCCAATAGGCTCCCAAATATCACTTTGCAGATTCCACGAAAAGAGTGTTAGCAAACTGCTTCTTGAGGCAGAGGTTGTAACTCTGTGAGATGAACTCACAGATCAGAAAGAAGTTTCTCAGAAAGCTTCTTTCACGTTTTGAACGGATGAAATTTCCTTTATCAGCGTAGGCCTCAATGTGATCCAAAGAAGCCCTTCTCAGATTCCTCAAAGACAGTGTTAATGGACTGCTCCACGAAACATAAGTGTAACTCTGTGAGATGAATTCACACATCACCAAGAAGTTTCTAAGAAAGCTTCTTTCTAGTTTTCATCTGTGGATATTTCCTTTGTCACTGTAATGTTCATTGCGCTATGAAGTATCTAATTGCAGATTTCCAGAAAACTGTGCTAACAAACTGATCACTGAAGAGAAACGTGTAACTCTGTGAGTTGCATTCACACATGGCAATGCAGTTTCTCAGAAAGCTTCTCTTTAGTTATTATGTGAGGATATTTCCTTTATCACCATGGGCCCCAATAGGCTCCCAAATATCACTTTGCAGATTCCACGAAAAGAGTGTTAGCAAACTGCTTCTTGAGGCAGAGGTTGTAACTCTGTGAGATGAACTCACAGATCAGAAAGAAGTTTCTCAGAAAGCTTCTTTCACGTTTTGAACGGATGAAATTTCCTTTATCAGCGTAGGCCTCAATGTGATCCAAAGAAGCCCTTCTCAGATTCCTCAAAGACAGTGTTAATGGACTGCTCCACGAAACATAAGTGTAACTCTGTGAGATGAATTCACACATCACCAAGAAGTTTCTAAGAAAGCTTCTTTCTAGTTTTCATCTGTGGATATTTCCTTTGTCACTGTAATGTTCATTGCGCTATGAAGTATCTAATTGCAGATTTCCAGAAAACTGTGCTAACAAACTGATCACTGAAGAGAAACGTGTAACTCTGTGAGTTGCATTCACACATGGCAATGCAGTTTCTCAGAAAGCTTCTCTTTAGTTATTATGTGAGGATATTTCCTTTATCACCATGGGCCCCAATAGGCTCCCAAATATCACTTTGCAGATTCCACGAAAAGAGTGTTAGCAAACTGCTTCTTGAGGCAGAGGTTGTAACTCTGTGAGATGAACTCACAGATCAGAAAGAAGTTTCTCAGAAAGCTTCTTTCACGTTTTGAACGGATGAAATTTCCTTTATCAGCGTAGGCCTCAATGTGATCCAAAGAAGCCCTTCTCAGATTCCTCAAAGACAGTGTTAATGGACTGCTCCACGAAACATAAGTGTAACTCTGTGAGATGAATTCACACATCACCAAGAAGTTTCTAAGAAAGCTTCTTTCTAGTTTTCATCTGTGGATATTTCCTTTGTCACTGTAATGTTCATTGCGCTATGAAGTATCTAATTGCAGATTTCCAGAAAACTGTGCTAACAAACTGATCACTGAAGAGAAACGTGTAACTCTGTGAGTTGCATTCACACATGGCAATGCAGTTTCTCAGAAAGCTTCTCTTTAGTTATTATGTGAGGATATTTCCTTTATCACCATGGGCCCCAATAGGCTCCCAAATATCACTTTGCAGATTCCACGAAAAGAGTGTTAGCAAACTGCTTCTTGAGGCAGAGGTTGTAACTCTGTGAGATGAACTCACAGATCAGAAAGAAGTTTCTCAGAAAGCTTCTTTCACGTTTTGAACGGATGAAATTTCCTTTATCAGCGTAGGCCTCAATGTGATCCAAAGAAGCCCTTCTCAGATTCCTCAAAGACAGTGTTAATGGACTGCTCCACGAAACATAAGTGTAACTCTGTGAGATGAATTCACACATCACCAAGAAGTTTCTAAGAAAGCTTCTTTCTAGTTTTCATCTGTGGATATTTCCTTTGTCACTGTAATGTTCATTGCGCTATGAAGTATCTAATTGCAGATTTCCAGAAAACTGTGCTAACAAACTGATCACTGAAGAGAAACGTGTAACTCTGTGAGTTGCATTCACACATGGCAATGCAGTTTCTCAGAAAGCTTCTCTTTAGTTATTATGTGAGGATATTTCCTTTATCACCATGGGCCCCAATAGGCTCCCAAATATCACTTTGCAGATTCCACGAAAAGAGTGTTAGCAAACTGCTTCTTGAGGCAGAGGTTGTAACTCTGTGAGATGAACTCACAGATCAGAAAGAAGTTTCTCAGAAAGCTTCTTTCACGTTTTGAACGGATGAAATTTCCTTTATCAGCGTAGGCCTCAATGTGATCCAAAGAAGCCCTTCTCAGATTCCTCAAAGACAGTGTTAATGGACTGCTCCACGAAACATAAGTGTAACTCTGTGAGATGAATTCACACATCACCAAGAAGTTTCTAAGAAAGCTTCTTTCTAGTTTTCATCTGTGGATATTTCCTTTGTCACTGTAATGTTCATTGCGCTATGAAGTATCTAATTGCAGATTTCCAGAAAACTGTGCTAACAAACTGATCACTGAAGAGAAACGTGTAACTCTGTGAGTTGCATTCACACATGGCAATGCAGTTTCTCAGAAAGCTTCTCTTTAGTTATTATGTGAGGATATTTCCTTTATCACCATGGGCCCCAATAGGCTCCCAAATATCACTTTGCAGATTCCACGAAAAGAGTGTTAGCAAACTGCTTCTTGAGGCAGAGGTTGTAACTCTGTGAGATGAACTCACAGATCAGAAAGAAGTTTCTCAGAAAGCTTCTTTCACGTTTTGAACGGATGAAATTTCCTTTATCAGCGTAGGCCTCAATGTGATCCAAAGAAGCCCTTCTCAGATTCCTCAAAGACAGTGTTAATGGACTGCTCCACGAAACATAAGTGTAACTCTGTGAGATGAATTCACACATCACCAAGAAGTTTCTAAGAAAGCTTCTTTCTAGTTTTCATCTGTGGATATTTCCTTTGTCACTGTAATGTTCATTGCGCTATGAAGTATCTAATTGCAGATTTCCAGAAAACTGTGCTAACAAACTGATCACTGAAGAGAAACGTGTAACTCTGTGAGTTGCATTCACACATGGCAATGCAGTTTCTCAGAAAGCTTCTCTTTAGTTATTATGTGAGGATATTTCCTTTATCACCATGGGCCCCAATAGGCTCCCAAATATCACTTTGCAGATTCCACGAAAAGAGTGTTAGCAAACTGCTTCTTGAGGCAGAGGTTGTAACTCTGTGAGATGAACTCACAGATCAGAAAGAAGTTTCTCAGAAAGCTTCTTTCACGTTTTGAACGGATGAAATTTCCTTTATCAGCGTAGGCCTCAATGTGATCCAAAGAAGCCCTTCTCAGATTCCTCAAAGACAGTGTTAATGGACTGCTCCACGAAACATAAGTGTAACTCTGTGAGATGAATTCACACATCACCAAGAAGTTTCTAAGAAAGCTTCTTTCTAGTTTTCATCTGTGGATATTTCCTTTGTCACTGTAATGTTCATTGCGCTATGAAGTATCTAATTGCAGATTTCCAGAAAACTGTGCTAACAAACTGATCACTGAAGAGAAACGTGTAACTCTGTGAGTTGCATTCACACATGGCAATGCAGTTTCTCAGAAAGCTTCTCTTTAGTTATTATGTGAGGATATTTCCTTTATCACCATGGGCCCCAATAGGCTCCCAAATATCACTTTGCAGATTCCACGAAAAGAGTGTTAGCAAACTGCTTCTTGAGGCAGAGGTTGTAACTCTGTGAGATGAACTCACAGATCAGAAAGAAGTTTCTCAGAAAGCTTCTTTCACGTTTTGAACGGATGAAATTTCCTTTATCAGCGTAGGCCTCAATGTGATCCAAAGAAGCCCTTCTCAGATTCCTCAAAGACAGTGTTAATGGACTGCTCCACGAAACATAAGTGTAACTCTGTGAGATGAATTCACACATCACCAAGAAGTTTCTAAGAAAGCTTCTTTCTAGTTTTCATCTGTGGATATTTCCTTTGTCACTGTAATGTTCATTGCGCTATGAAGTATCTAATTGCAGATTTCCAGAAAACTGTGCTAACAAACTGATCACTGAAGAGAAACGTGTAACTCTGTGAGTTGCATTCACACATGGCAATGCAGTTTCTCAGAAAGCTTCTCTTTAGTTATTATGTGAGGATATTTCCTTTATCACCATGGGCCCCAATAGGCTCCCAAATATCACTTTGCAGATTCCACGAAAAGAGTGTTAGCAAACTGCTTCTTGAGGCAGAGGTTGTAACTCTGTGAGATGAACTCACAGATCAGAAAGAAGTTTCTCAGAAAGCTTCTTTCACGTTTTGAACGGATGAAATTTCCTTTATCAGCGTAGGCCTCAATGTGATCCAAAGAAGCCCTTCTCAGATTCCTCAAAGACAGTGTTAATGGACTGCTCCACGAAACATAAGTGTAACTCTGTGAGATGAATTCACACATCACCAAGAAGTTTCTAAGAAAGCTTCTTTCTAGTTTTCATCTGTGGATATTTCCTTTGTCACTGTAATGTTCATTGCGCTATGAAGTATCTAATTGCAGATTTCCAGAAAACTGTGCTAACAAACTGATCACTGAAGAGAAACGTGTAACTCTGTGAGTTGCATTCACACATGGCAATGCAGTTTCTCAGAAAGCTTCTCTTTAGTTATTATGTGAGGATATTTCCTTTATCACCATGGGCCCCAATAGGCTCCCAAATATCACTTTGCAGATTCCACGAAAAGAGTGTTAGCAAACTGCTTCTTGAGGCAGAGGTTGTAACTCTGTGAGATGAACTCACAGATCAGAAAGAAGTTTCTCAGAAAGCTTCTTTCACGTTTTGAACGGATGAAATTTCCTTTATCAGCGTAGGCCTCAATGTGATCCAAAGAAGCCCTTCTCAGATTCCTCAAAGACAGTGTTAATGGACTGCTCCACGAAACATAAGTGTAACTCTGTGAGATGAATTCACACATCACCAAGAAGTTTCTAAGAAAGCTTCTTTCTAGTTTTCATCTGTGGATATTTCCTTTGTCACTGTAATGTTCATTGCGCTATGAAGTATCTAATTGCAGATTTCCAGAAAACTGTGCTAACAAACTGATCACTGAAGAGAAACGTGTAACTCTGTGAGTTGCATTCACACATGGCAATGCAGTTTCTCAGAAAGCTTCTCTTTAGTTATTATGTGAGGATATTTCCTTTATCACCATGGGCCCCAATAGGCTCCCAAATATCACTTTGCAGATTCCACGAAAAGAGTGTTAGCAAACTGCTTCTTGAGGCAGAGGTTGTAACTCTGTGAGATGAACTCACAGATCAGAAAGAAGTTTCTCAGAAAGCTTCTTTCACGTTTTGAACGGATGAAATTTCCTTTATCAGCGTAGGCCTCAATGTGATCCAAAGAAGCCCTTCTCAGATTCCTCAAAGACAGTGTTAATGGACTGCTCCACGAAACATAAGTGTAACTCTGTGAGATGAATTCACACATCACCAAGAAGTTTCTAAGAAAGCTTCTTTCTAGTTTTCATCTGTGGATATTTCCTTTGTCACTGTAATGTTCATTGCGCTATGAAGTATCTAATTGCAGATTTCCAGAAAACTGTGCTAACAAACTGATCACTGAAGAGAAACGTGTAACTCTGTGAGTTGCATTCACACATGGCAATGCAGTTTCTCAGAAAGCTTCTCTTTAGTTATTATGTGAGGATATTTCCTTTATCACCATGGGCCCCAATAGGCTCCCAAATATCACTTTGCAGATTCCACGAAAAGAGTGTTAGCAAACTGCTTCTTGAGGCAGAGGTTGTAACTCTGTGAGATGAACTCACAGATCAGAAAGAAGTTTCTCAGAAAGCTTCTTTCACGTTTTGAACGGATGAAATTTCCTTTATCAGCGTAGGCCTCAATGTGATCCAAAGAAGCCCTTCTCAGATTCCTCAAAGACAGTGTTAATGGACTGCTCCACGAAACATAAGTGTAACTCTGTGAGATGAATTCACACATCACCAAGAAGTTTCTAAGAAAGCTTCTTTCTAGTTTTCATCTGTGGATATTTCCTTTGTCACTGTAATGTTCATTGCGCTATGAAGTATCTAATTGCAGATTTCCAGAAAACTGTGCTAACAAACTGATCACTGAAGAGAAACGTGTAACTCTGTGAGTTGCATTCACACATGGCAATGCAGTTTCTCAGAAAGCTTCTCTTTAGTTATTATGTGAGGATATTTCCTTTATCACCATGGGCCCCAATAGGCTCCCAAATATCACTTTGCAGATTCCACGAAAAGAGTGTTAGCAAACTGCTTCTTGAGGCAGAGGTTGTAACTCTGTGAGATGAACTCACAGATCAGAAAGAAGTTTCTCAGAAAGCTTCTTTCACGTTTTGAACGGATGAAATTTCCTTTATCAGCGTAGGCCTCAATGTGATCCAAAGAAGCCCTTCTCAGATTCCTCAAAGACAGTGTTAATGGACTGCTCCACGAAACATAAGTGTAACTCTGTGAGATGAATTCACACATCACCAAGAAGTTTCTAAGAAAGCTTCTTTCTAGTTTTCATCTGTGGATATTTCCTTTGTCACTGTAATGTTCATTGCGCTATGAAGTATCTAATTGCAGATTTCCAGAAAACTGTGCTAACAAACTGATCACTGAAGAGAAACGTGTAACTCTGTGAGTTGCATTCACACATGGCAATGCAGTTTCTCAGAAAGCTTCTCTTTAGTTATTATGTGAGGATATTTCCTTTATCACCATGGGCCCCAATAGGCTCCCAAATATCACTTTGCAGATTCCACGAAAAGAGTGTTAGCAAACTGCTTCTTGAGGCAGAGGTTGTAACTCTGTGAGATGAACTCACAGATCAGAAAGAAGTTTCTCAGAAAGCTTCTTTCACGTTTTGAACGGATGAAATTTCCTTTATCAGCGTAGGCCTCAATGTGATCCAAAGAAGCCCTTCTCAGATTCCTCAAAGACAGTGTTAATGGACTGCTCCACGAAACATAAGTGTAACTCTGTGAGATGAATTCACACATCACCAAGAAGTTTCTAAGAAAGCTTCTTTCTAGTTTTCATCTGTGGATATTTCCTTTGTCACTGTAATGTTCATTGCGCTATGAAGTATCTAATTGCAGATTTCCAGAAAACTGTGCTAACAAACTGATCACTGAAGAGAAACGTGTAACTCTGTGAGTTGCATTCACACATGGCAATGCAGTTTCTCAGAAAGCTTCTCTTTAGTTATTATGTGAGGATATTTCCTTTATCACCATGGGCCCCAATAGGCTCCCAAATATCACTTTGCAGATTCCACGAAAAGAGTGTTAGCAAACTGCTTCTTGAGGCAGAGGTTGTAACTCTGTGAGATGAACTCACAGATCAGAAAGAAGTTTCTCAGAAAGCTTCTTTCACGTTTTGAACGGATGAAATTTCCTTTATCAGCGTAGGCCTCAATGTGATCCAAAGAAGCCCTTCTCAGATTCCTCAAAGACAGTGTTAATGGACTGCTCCACGAAACATAAGTGTAACTCTGTGAGATGAATTCACACATCACCAAGAAGTTTCTAAGAAAGCTTCTTTCTAGTTTTCATCTGTGGATATTTCCTTTGTCACTGTAATGTTCATTGCGCTATGAAGTATCTAATTGCAGATTTCCAGAAAACTGTGCTAACAAACTGATCACTGAAGAGAAACGTGTAACTCTGTGAGTTGCATTCACACATGGCAATGCAGTTTCTCAGAAAGCTTCTCTTTAGTTATTATGTGAGGATATTTCCTTTATCACCATGGGCCCCAATAGGCTCCCAAATATCACTTTGCAGATTCCACGAAAAGAGTGTTAGCAAACTGCTTCTTGAGGCAGAGGTTGTAACTCTGTGAGATGAACTCACAGATCAGAAAGAAGTTTCTCAGAAAGCTTCTTTCACGTTTTGAACGGATGAAATTTCCTTTATCAGCGTAGGCCTCAATGTGATCCAAAGAAGCCCTTCTCAGATTCCTCAAAGACAGTGTTAATGGACTGCTCCACGAAACATAAGTGTAACTCTGTGAGATGAATTCACACATCACCAAGAAGTTTCTAAGAAAGCTTCTTTCTAGTTTTCATCTGTGGATATTTCCTTTGTCACTGTAATGTTCATTGCGCTATGAAGTATCTAATTGCAGATTTCCAGAAAACTGTGCTAACAAACTGATCACTGAAGAGAAACGTGTAACTCTGTGAGTTGCATTCACACATGGCAATGCAGTTTCTCAGAAAGCTTCTCTTTAGTTATTATGTGAGGATATTTCCTTTATCACCATGGGCCCCAATAGGCTCCCAAATATCACTTTGCAGATTCCACGAAAAGAGTGTTAGCAAACTGCTTCTTGAGGCAGAGGTTGTAACTCTGTGAGATGAACTCACAGATCAGAAAGAAGTTTCTCAGAAAGCTTCTTTCACGTTTTGAACGGATGAAATTTCCTTTATCAGCGTAGGCCTCAATGTGATCCAAAGAAGCCCTTCTCAGATTCCTCAAAGACAGTGTTAATGGACTGCTCCACGAAACATAAGTGTAACTCTGTGAGATGAATTCACACATCACCAAGAAGTTTCTAAGAAAGCTTCTTTCTAGTTTTCATCTGTGGATATTTCCTTTGTCACTGTAATGTTCATTGCGCTATGAAGTATCTAATTGCAGATTTCCAGAAAACTGTGCTAACAAACTGATCACTGAAGAGAAACGTGTAACTCTGTGAGTTGCATTCACACATGGCAATGCAGTTTCTCAGAAAGCTTCTCTTTAGTTATTATGTGAGGATATTTCCTTTATCACCATGGGCCCCAATAGGCTCCCAAATATCACTTTGCAGATTCCACGAAAAGAGTGTTAGCAAACTGCTTCTTGAGGCAGAGGTTGTAACTCTGTGAGATGAACTCACAGATCAGAAAGAAGTTTCTCAGAAAGCTTCTTTCACGTTTTGAACGGATGAAATTTCCTTTATCAGCGTAGGCCTCAATGTGATCCAAAGAAGCCCTTCTCAGATTCCTCAAAGACAGTGTTAATGGACTGCTCCACGAAACATAAGTGTAACTCTGTGAGATGAATTCACACATCACCAAGAAGTTTCTAAGAAAGCTTCTTTCTAGTTTTCATCTGTGGATATTTCCTTTGTCACTGTAATGTTCATTGCGCTATGAAGTATCTAATTGCAGATTTCCAGAAAACTGTGCTAACAAACTGATCACTGAAGAGAAACGTGTAACTCTGTGAGTTGCATTCACACATGGCAATGCAGTTTCTCAGAAAGCTTCTCTTTAGTTATTATGTGAGGATATTTCCTTTATCACCATGGGCCCCAATAGGCTCCCAAATATCACTTTGCAGATTCCACGAAAAGAGTGTTAGCAAACTGCTTCTTGAGGCAGAGGTTGTAACTCTGTGAGATGAACTCACAGATCAGAAAGAAGTTTCTCAGAAAGCTTCTTTCACGTTTTGAACGGATGAAATTTCCTTTATCAGCGTAGGCCTCAATGTGATCCAAAGAAGCCCTTCTCAGATTCCTCAAAGACAGTGTTAATGGACTGCTCCACGAAACATAAGTGTAACTCTGTGAGATGAATTCACACATCACCAAGAAGTTTCTAAGAAAGCTTCTTTCTAGTTTTCATCTGTGGATATTTCCTTTGTCACTGTAATGTTCATTGCGCTATGAAGTATCTAATTGCAGATTTCCAGAAAACTGTGCTAACAAACTGATCACTGAAGAGAAACGTGTAACTCTGTGAGTTGCATTCACACATGGCAATGCAGTTTCTCAGAAAGCTTCTCTTTAGTTATTATGTGAGGATATTTCCTTTATCACCATGGGCCCCAATAGGCTCCCAAATATCACTTTGCAGATTCCACGAAAAGAGTGTTAGCAAACTGCTTCTTGAGGCAGAGGTTGTAACTCTGTGAGATGAACTCACAGATCAGAAAGAAGTTTCTCAGAAAGCTTCTTTCACGTTTTGAACGGATGAAATTTCCTTTATCAGCGTAGGCCTCAATGTGATCCAAAGAAGCCCTTCTCAGATTTCCTCAAAGACAGTGTTAATGGACTGCTCCACGAAACATAAGTGTAACTCTGTGAGATGAATTCACACATCACCAAGAAGTTTCTAAGAAAGCTTCTTTCTAGTTTTCATCTGTGGATATTTCCTTTGTCACTGTAATGTTCATTGCGCTATGAAGTATCTAATTGCAGATTTCCAGAAAACTGTGCTAACAAACTGATCACTGAAGAGAAACGTGTAACTCTGTGAGTTGCATTCACACATGGCAATGCAGTTTCTCAGAAAGCTTCTCTTTAGTTATTATGTGAGGATATTTCCTTTATCACCATGGGCCCCAATAGGCTCCCAAATATCACTTTGCAGATTCCACGAAAAGAGTGTTAGCAAACTGCTTCTTGAGGCAGAGGTTGTAACTCTGTGAGATGAACTCACAGATCAGAAAGAAGTTTCTCAGAAAGCTTCTTTCACGTTTTGAACGGATGAAATTTCCTTTATCAGCGTAGGCCTCAATGTGATCCAAAGAAGCCCTTCTCAGATTCCTCAAAGACAGTGTTAATGGACTGCTCCACGAAACATAAGTGTAACTCTGTGAGATGAATTCACACATCACCAAGAAGTTTCTAAGAAAGCTTCTTTCTAGTTTTCATCTGTGGATATTTCCTTTGTCACTGTAATGTTCATTGCGCTATGAAGTATCTAATTGCAGATTTCCAGAAAACTGTGCTAACAAACTGATCACTGAAGAGAAACGTGTAACTCTGTGAGTTGCATTCACACATGGCAATGCAGTTTCTCAGAAAGCTTCTCTTTAGTTATTATGTGAGGATATTTCCTTTATCACCATGGGCCCCAATAGGCTCCCAAATATCACTTTGCAGATTCCACGAAAAGAGTGTTAGCAAACTGCTTCTTGAGGCAGAGGTTGTAACTCTGTGAGATGAACTCACAGATCAGAAAGAAGTTTCTCAGAAAGCTTCTTTCACGTTTTGAACGGATGAAATTTCCTTTATCAGCGTAGGCCTCAATGTGATCCAAAGAAGCCCTTCTCAGATTCCTCAAAGACAGTGTTAATGGACTGCTCCACGAAACATAAGTGTAACTCTGTGAGATGAATTCACACATCACCAAGAAGTTTCTAAGAAAGCTTCTTTCTAGTTTTCATCTGTGGATATTTCCTTTGTCACTGTAATGTTCATTGCGCTATGAAGTATCTAATTGCAGATTTCCAGAAAACTGTGCTAACAAACTGATCACTGAAGAGAAACGTGTAACTCTGTGAGTTGCATTCACACATGGCAATGCAGTTTCTCAGAAAGCTTCTCTTTAGTTATTATGTGAGGATATTTCCTTTATCACCATGGGCCCCAATAGGCTCCCAAATATCACTTTGCAGATTCCACGAAAAGAGTGTTAGCAAACTGCTTCTTGAGGCAGAGGTTGTAACTCTGTGAGATGAACTCACAGATCAGAAAGAAGTTTCTCAGAAAGCTTCTTTCACGTTTTGAACGGATGAAATTTCCTTTATCAGCGTAGGCCTCAATGTGATCCAAAGAAGCCCTTCTCAGATTCCTCAAAGACAGTGTTAATGGACTGCTCCACGAAACATAAGTGTAACTCTGTGAGATGAATTCACACATCACCAAGAAGTTTCTAAGAAAGCTTCTTTCTAGTTTTCATCTGTGGATATTTCCTTTGTCACTGTAATGTTCATTGCGCTATGAAGTATCTAATTGCAGATTTCCAGAAAACTGTGCTAACAAACTGATCACTGAAGAGAAACGTGTAACTCTGTGAGTTGCATTCACACATGGCAATGCAGTTTCTCAGAAAGCTTCTCTTTAGTTATTATGTGAGGATATTTCCTTTATCACCATGGGCCCCAATAGGCTCCCAAATATCACTTTGCAGATTCCACGAAAAGAGTGTTAGCAAACTGCTTCTTGAGGCAGAGGTTGTAACTCTGTGAGATGAACTCACAGATCAGAAAGAAGTTTCTCAGAAAGCTTCTTTCACGTTTTGAACGGATGAAATTTCCTTTATCAGCGTAGGCCTCAATGTGATCCAAAGAAGCCCTTCTCAGATTCCTCAAAGACAGTGTTAATGGACTGCTCCACGAAACATAAGTGTAACTCTGTGAGATGAATTCACACATCACCAAGAAGTTTCTAAGAAAGCTTCTTTCTAGTTTTCATCTGTGGATATTTCCTTTGTCACTGTAATGTTCATTGCGCTATGAAGTATCTAATTGCAGATTTCCAGAAAACTGTGCTAACAAACTGATCACTGAAGAGAAACGTGTAACTCTGTGAGTTGCATTCACACATGGCAATGCAGTTTCTCAGAAAGCTTCTCTTTAGTTATTATGTGAGGATATTTCCTTTATCACCATGGGCCCCAATAGGCTCCCAAATATCACTTTGCAGATTCCACGAAAAGAGTGTTAGCAAACTGCTTCTTGAGGCAGAGGTTGTAACTCTGTGAGATGAACTCACAGATCAGAAAGAAGTTTCTCAGAAAGCTTCTTTCACGTTTTGAACGGATGAAATTTCCTTTATCAGCGTAGGCCTCAATGTGATCCAAAGAAGCCCTTCTCAGATTCCTCAAAGACAGTGTTAATGGACTGCTCCACGAAACATAAGTGTAACTCTGTGAGATGAATTCACACATCACCAAGAAGTTTCTAAGAAAGCTTCTTTCTAGTTTTCATCTGTGGATATTTCCTTTGTCACTGTAATGTTCATTGCGCTATGAAGTATCTAATTGCAGATTTCCAGAAAACTGTGCTAACAAACTGATCACTGAAGAGAAACGTGTAACTCTGTGAGTTGCATTCACACATGGCAATGCAGTTTCTCAGAAAGCTTCTCTTTAGTTATTATGTGAGGATATTTCCTTTATCACCATGGGCCCCAATAGGCTCCCAAATATCACTTTGCAGATTCCACGAAAAGAGTGTTAGCAAACTGCTTCTTGAGGCAGAGGTTGTAACTCTGTGAGATGAACTCACAGATCAGAAAGAAGTTTCTCAGAAAGCTTCTTTCACGTTTTGAACGGATGAAATTTCCTTTATCAGCGTAGGCCTCAATGTGATCCAAAGAAGCCCTTCTCAGATTCCTCAAAGACAGTGTTAATGGACTGCTCCACGAAACATAAGTGTAACTCTGTGAGATGAATTCACACATCACCAAGAAGTTTCTAAGAAAGCTTCTTTCTAGTTTTCATCTGTGGATATTTCCTTTGTCACTGTAATGTTCATTGCGCTATGAAGTATCTAATTGCAGATTTCCAGAAAACTGTGCTAACAAACTGATCACTGAAGAGAAACGTGTAACTCTGTGAGTTGCATTCACACATGGCAATGCAGTTTCTCAGAAAGCTTCTCTTTAGTTATTATGTGAGGATATTTCCTTTATCACCATGGGCCCCAATAGGCTCCCAAATATCACTTTGCAGATTCCACGAAAAGAGTGTTAGCAAACTGCTTCTTGAGGCAGAGGTTGTAACTCTGTGAGATGAACTCACAGATCAGAAAGAAGTTTCTCAGAAAGCTTCTTTCACGTTTTGAACGGATGAAATTTCCTTTATCAGCGTAGGCCTCAATGTGATCCAAAGAAGCCCTTCTCAGATTCCTCAAAGACAGTGTTAATGGACTGCTCCACGAAACATAAGTGTAACTCTGTGAGATGAATTCACACATCACCAAGAAGTTTCTAAGAAAGCTTCTTTCTAGTTTTCATCTGTGGATATTTCCTTTGTCACTGTAATGTTCATTGCGCTATGAAGTATCTAATTGCAGATTTCCAGAAAACTGTGCTAACAAACTGATCACTGAAGAGAAACGTGTAACTCTGTGAGTTGCATTCACACATGGCAATGCAGTTTCTCAGAAAGCTTCTCTTTAGTTATTATGTGAGGATATTTCCTTTATCACCATGGGCCCCAATAGGCTCCCAAATATCACTTTGCAGATTCCACGAAAAGAGTGTTAGCAAACTGCTTCTTGAGGCAGAGGTTGTAACTCTGTGAGATGAACTCACAGATCAGAAAGAAGTTTCTCAGAAAGCTTCTTTCACGTTTTGAACGGATGAAATTTCCTTTATCAGCGTAGGCCTCAATGTGATCCAAAGAAGCCCTTCTCAGATTCCTCAAAGACAGTGTTAATGGACTGCTCCACGAAACATAAGTGTAACTCTGTGAGATGAATTCACACATCACCAAGAAGTTTCTAAGAAAGCTTCTTTCTAGTTTTCATCTGTGGATATTTCCTTTGTCACTGTAATGTTCATTGCGCTATGAAGTATCTAATTGCAGATTTCCAGAAAACTGTGCTAACAAACTGATCACTGAAGAGAAACGTGTAACTCTGTGAGTTGCATTCACACATGGCAATGCAGTTTCTCAGAAAGCTTCTCTTTAGTTATTATGTGAGGATATTTCCTTTATCACCATGGGCCCCAATAGGCTCCCAAATATCACTTTGCAGATTCCACGAAAAGAGTGTTAGCAAACTGCTTCTTGAGGCAGAGGTTGTAACTCTGTGAGATGAACTCACAGATCAGAAAGAAGTTTCTCAGAAAGCTTCTTTCACGTTTTGAACGGATGAAATTTCCTTTATCAGCGTAGGCCTCAATGTGATCCAAAGAAGCCCTTCTCAGATTCCTCAAAGACAGTGTTAATGGACTGCTCCACGAAACATAAGTGTAACTCTGTGAGATGAATTCACACATCACCAAGAAGTTTCTAAGAAAGCTTCTTTCTAGTTTTCATCTGTGGATATTTCCTTTGTCACTGTAATGTTCATTGCGCTATGAAGTATCTAATTGCAGATTTCCAGAAAACTGTGCTAACAAACTGATCACTGAAGAGAAACGTGTAACTCTGTGAGTTGCATTCACACATGGCAATGCAGTTTCTCAGAAAGCTTCTCTTTAGTTATTATGTGAGGATATTTCCTTTATCACCATGGGCCCCAATAGGCTCCCAAATATCACTTTGCAGATTCCACGAAAAGAGTGTTAGCAAACTGCTTCTTGAGGCAGAGGTTGTAACTCTGTGAGATGAACTCACAGATCAGAAAGAAGTTTCTCAGAAAGCTTCTTTCACGTTTTGAACGGATGAAATTTCCTTTATCAGCGTAGGCCTCAATGTGATCCAAAGAAGCCCTTCTCAGATTCCTCAAAGACAGTGTTAATGGACTGCTCCACGAAACATAAGTGTAACTCTGTGAGATGAATTCACACATCACCAAGAAGTTTCTAAGAAAGCTTCTTTCTAGTTTTCATCTGTGGATATTTCCTTTGTCACTGTAATGTTCATTGCGCTATGAAGTATCTAATTGCAGATTTCCAGAAAACTGTGCTAACAAACTGATCACTGAAGAGAAACGTGTAACTCTGTGAGTTGCATTCACACATGGCAATGCAGTTTCTCAGAAAGCTTCTCTTTAGTTATTATGTGAGGATATTTCCTTTATCACCATGGGCCCCAATAGGCTCCCAAATATCACTTTGCAGATTCCACGAAAAGAGTGTTAGCAAACTGCTTCTTGAGGCAGAGGTTGTAACTCTGTGAGATGAACTCACAGATCAGAAAGAAGTTTCTCAGAAAGCTTCTTTCACGTTTTGAACGGATGAAATTTCCTTTATCAGCGTAGGCCTCAATGTGATCCAAAGAAGCCCTTCTCAGATTCCTCAAAGACAGTGTTAATGGACTGCTCCACGAAACATAAGTGTAACTCTGTGAGATGAATTCACACATCACCAAGAAGTTTCTAAGAAAGCTTCTTTCTAGTTTTCATCTGTGGATATTTCCTTTGTCACTGTAATGTTCATTGCGCTATGAAGTATCTAATTGCAGATTTCCAGAAAACTGTGCTAACAAACTGATCACTGAAGAGAAACGTGTAACTCTGTGAGTTGCATTCACACATGGCAATGCAGTTTCTCAGAAAGCTTCTCTTTAGTTATTATGTGAGGATATTTCCTTTATCACCATGGGCCCCAATAGGCTCCCAAATATCACTTTGCAGATTCCACGAAAAGAGTGTTAGCAAACTGCTTCTTGAGGCAGAGGTTGTAACTCTGTGAGATGAACTCACAGATCAGAAAGAAGTTTCTCAGAAAGCTTCTTTCACGTTTTGAACGGATGAAATTTCCTTTATCAGCGTAGGCCTCAATGTGATCCAAAGAAGCCCTTCTCAGATTCCTCAAAGACAGTGTTAATGGACTGCTCCACGAAACATAAGTGTAACTCTGTGAGATGAATTCACACATCACCAAGAAGTTTCTAAGAAAGCTTCTTTCTAGTTTTCATCTGTGGATATTTCCTTTGTCACTGTAATGTTCATTGCGCTATGAAGTATCTAATTGCAGATTTCCAGAAAACTGTGCTAACAAACTGATCACTGAAGAGAAACGTGTAACTCTGTGAGTTGCATTCACACATGGCAATGCAGTTTCTCAGAAAGCTTCTCTTTAGTTATTATGTGAGGATATTTCCTTTATCACCATGGGCCCCAATAGGCTCCCAAATATCACTTTGCAGATTCCACGAAAAGAGTGTTAGCAAACTGCTTCTTGAGGCAGAGGTTGTAACTCTGTGAGATGAACTCACAGATCAGAAAGAAGTTTCTCAGAAAGCTTCTTTCACGTTTTGAACGGATGAAATTTCCTTTATCAGCGTAGGCCTCAATGTGATCCAAAGAAGCCCTTCTCAGATTCCTCAAAGACAGTGTTAATGGACTGCTCCACGAAACATAAGTGTAACTCTGTGAGATGAATTCACACATCACCAAGAAGTTTCTAAGAAAGCTTCTTTCTAGTTTTCATCTGTGGATATTTCCTTTGTCACTGTAATGTTCATTGCGCTATGAAGTATCTAATTGCAGATTTCCAGAAAACTGTGCTAACAAACTGATCACTGAAGAGAAACGTGTAACTCTGTGAGTTGCATTCACACATGGCAATGCAGTTTCTCAGAAAGCTTCTCTTTAGTTATTATGTGAGGATATTTCCTTTATCACCATGGGCCCCAATAGGCTCCCAAATATCACTTTGCAGATTCCACGAAAAGAGTGTTAGCAAACTGCTTCTTGAGGCAGAGGTTGTAACTCTGTGAGATGAACTCACAGATCAGAAAGAAGTTTCTCAGAAAGCTTCTTTCACGTTTTGAACGGATGAAATTTCCTTTATCAGCGTAGGCCTCAATGTGATCCAAAGAAGCCCTTCTCAGATTTCCTCAAAGACAGTGTTAATGGACTGCTCCACGAAACATAAGTGTAACTCTGTGAGATGAATTCACACATCACCAAGAAGTTTCTAAGAAAGCTTCTTTCTAGTTTTCATCTGTGGATATTTCCTTTGTCACTGTAATGTTCATTGCGCTATGAAGTATCTAATTGCAGATTTCCAGAAAACTGTGCTAACAAACTGATCACTGAAGAGAAACGTGTAACTCTGTGAGTTGCATTCACACATGGCAATGCAGTTTCTCAGAAAGCTTCTCTTTAGTTATTATGTGAGGATATTTCCTTTATCACCATGGGCCCCAATAGGCTCCCAAATATCACTTTGCAGATTCCACGAAAAGAGTGTTAGCAAACTGCTTCTTGAGGCAGAGGTTGTAACTCTGTGAGATGAACTCACAGATCAGAAAGAAGTTTCTCAGAAAGCTTCTTTCACGTTTTGAACGGATGAAATTTCCTTTATCAGCGTAGGCCTCAATGTGATCCAAAGAAGCCCTTCTCAGATTCCTCAAAGACAGTGTTAATGGACTGCTCCACGAAACATAAGTGTAACTCTGTGAGATGAATTCACACATCACCAAGAAGTTTCTAAGAAAGCTTCTTTCTAGTTTTCATCTGTGGATATTTCCTTTGTCACTGTAATGTTCATTGCGCTATGAAGTATCTAATTGCAGATTTCCAGAAAACTGTGCTAACAAACTGATCACTGAAGAGAAACGTGTAACTCTGTGAGTTGCATTCACACATGGCAATGCAGTTTCTCAGAAAGCTTCTCTTTAGTTATTATGTGAGGATATTTCCTTTATCACCATGGGCCCCAATAGGCTCCCAAATATCACTTTGCAGATTCCACGAAAAGAGTGTTAGCAAACTGCTTCTTGAGGCAGAGGTTGTAACTCTGTGAGATGAACTCACAGATCAGAAAGAAGTTTCTCAGAAAGCTTCTTTCACGTTTTGAACGGATGAAATTTCCTTTATCAGCGTAGGCCTCAATGTGATCCAAAGAAGCCCTTCTCAGATTCCTCAAAGACAGTGTTAATGGACTGCTCCACGAAACATAAGTGTAACTCTGTGAGATGAATTCACACATCACCAAGAAGTTTCTAAGAAAGCTTCTTTCTAGTTTTCATCTGTGGATATTTCCTTTGTCACTGTAATGTTCATTGCGCTATGAAGTATCTAATTGCAGATTTCCAGAAAACTGTGCTAACAAACTGATCACTGAAGAGAAACGTGTAACTCTGTGAGTTGCATTCACACATGGCAATGCAGTTTCTCAGAAAGCTTCTCTTTAGTTATTATGTGAGGATATTTCCTTTATCACCATGGGCCCCAATAGGCTCCCAAATATCACTTTGCAGATTCCACGAAAAGAGTGTTAGCAAACTGCTTCTTGAGGCAGAGGTTGTAACTCTGTGAGATGAACTCACAGATCAGAAAGAAGTTTCTCAGAAAGCTTCTTTCACGTTTTGAACGGATGAAATTTCCTTTATCAGCGTAGGCCTCAATGTGATCCAAAGAAGCCCTTCTCAGATTTCCTCAAAGACAGTGTTAATGGACTGCTCCACGAAACATAAGTGTAACTCTGTGAGATGAATTCACACATCACCAAGAAGTTTCTAAGAAAGCTTCTTTCTAGTTTTCATCTGTGGATATTTCCTTTGTCACTGTAATGTTCATTGCGCTATGAAGTATCTAATTGCAGATTTCCAGAAAACTGTGCTAACAAACTGATCACTGAAGAGAAACGTGTAACTCTGTGAGTTGCATTCACACATGGCAATGCAGTTTCTCAGAAAGCTTCTCTTTAGTTATTATGTGAGGATATTTCCTTTATCACCATGGGCCCCAATAGGCTCCCAAATATCACTTTGCAGATTCCACGAAAAGAGTGTTAGCAAACTGCTTCTTGAGGCAGAGGTTGTAACTCTGTGAGATGAACTCACAGATCAGAAAGAAGTTTCTCAGAAAGCTTCTTTCACGTTTTGAACGGATGAAATTTCCTTTATCAGCGTAGGCCTCAATGTGATCCAAAGAAGCCCTTCTCAGATTCCTCAAAGACAGTGTTAATGGACTGCTCCACGAAACATAAGTGTAACTCTGTGAGATGAATTCACACATCACCAAGAAGTTTCTAAGAAAGCTTCTTTCTAGTTTTCATCTGTGGATATTTCCTTTGTCACTGTAATGTTCATTGCGCTATGAAGTATCTAATTGCAGATTTCCAGAAAACTGTGCTAACAAACTGATCACTGAAGAGAAACGTGTAACTCTGTGAGTTGCATTCACACATGGCAATGCAGTTTCTCAGAAAGCTTCTCTTTAGTTATTATGTGAGGATATTTCCTTTATCACCATGGGCCCCAATAGGCTCCCAAATATCACTTTGCAGATTCCACGAAAAGAGTGTTAGCAAACTGCTTCTTGAGGCAGAGGTTGTAACTCTGTGAGATGAACTCACAGATCAGAAAGAAGTTTCTCAGAAAGCTTCTTTCACGTTTTGAACGGATGAAATTTCCTTTATCAGCGTAGGCCTCAATGTGATCCAAAGAAGCCCTTCTCAGATTCCTCAAAGACAGTGTTAATGGACTGCTCCACGAAACATAAGTGTAACTCTGTGAGATGAATTCACACATCACCAAGAAGTTTCTAAGAAAGCTTCTTTCTAGTTTTCATCTGTGGATATTTCCTTTGTCACTGTAATGTTCATTGCGCTATGAAGTATCTAATTGCAGATTTCCAGAAAACTGTGCTAACAAACTGATCACTGAAGAGAAACGTGTAACTCTGTGAGTTGCATTCACACATGGCAATGCAGTTTCTCAGAAAGCTTCTCTTTAGTTATTATGTGAGGATATTTCCTTTATCACCATGGGCCCCAATAGGCTCCCAAATATCACTTTGCAGATTCCACGAAAAGAGTGTTAGCAAACTGCTTCTTGAGGCAGAGGTTGTAACTCTGTGAGATGAACTCACAGATCAGAAAGAAGTTTCTCAGAAAGCTTCTTTCACGTTTTGAACGGATGAAATTTCCTTTATCAGCGTAGGCCTCAATGTGATCCAAAGAAGCCCTTCTCAGTTTCCCCAAAGACAGTGTTAATGGACTGCTCCACGAAACATAAGTGTAACTCTGTGAGATGAATTCACACATCACCAAGAAGTTTCTAAGAAAGCTTCTTTCTAGTTTTCATCTGTGGATATTTCCTTTGTCACTGTAATGTTCATTGCGCTATGAAGTATCTAATTGCAGATTTCCAGAAAACTGTGCTAACAAACTGATCACTGAAGAGAAACGTGTAACTCTGTGAGTTGCATTCACACATGGCAATGCAGTTTCTCAGAAAGCTTCTCTTTAGTTATTATGTGAGGATATTTCCTTTATCACCATGGGCCCCAATAGGCTCCCAAATATCACTTTGCAGATTCCACGAAAAGAGTGTTAGCAAACTGCTTCTTGAGGCAGAGGTTGTAACTCTGTGAGATGAACTCACAGATCAGAAAGAAGTTTCTCAGAAAGCTTCTTTCACGTTTTGAACGGATGAAATTTCCTTTATCAGCGTAGGCCTCAATGTGATCCAAAGAAGCCCTTCTCAGATTCCCCAAAGACAGTGTTAATGGACTGCTCCACGAAACATAAGTGTAACTCTGTGAGATGAATTCACACATCACCAAGAAGTTTCTAAGAAAGCTTCTTTCTAGTTTTCATCTGTGGATATTTCCTTTGTCACTGTAATGTTCATTGCGCTATGAAGTATCTAATTGCAGATTTCCAGAAAACTGTGCTAACAAACTGATCACTGAAGAGAAACGTGTAACTCTGTGAGTTGCATTCACACATGGCAATGCAGTTTCTCAGAAAGCTTCTCTTTAGTTATTATGTGAGGATATTTCCTTTATCACCATGGGCCCCAATAGGCTCCCAAATATCACTTTGCAGATTCCACGAAAAGAGTGTTAGCAAACTGCTTCTTGAGGCAGAGGTTGTAACTCTGTGAGATGAACTCACAGATCAGAAAGAAGTTTCTCAGAAAGCTTCTTTCACGTTTTGAACGGATGAAATTTCCTTTATCAGCGTAGGCCTCAATGTGATCCAAAGAAGCCCTTCTCAGATTCCTCAAAGACAGTGTTAATGGACTGCTCCACGAAACATAAGTGTAACTCTGTGAGATGAATTCACACATCACCAAGAAGTTTCTAAGAAAGCTTCTTTCTAGTTTTCATCTGTGGATATTTCCTTTGTCACTGTAATGTTCATTGCGCTATGAAGTATCTAATTGCAGATTTCCAGAAAACTGTGCTAACAAACTGATCACTGAAGAGAAACGTGTAACTCTGTGAGTTGCATTCACACATGGCAATGCAGTTTCTCAGAAAGCTTCTCTTTAGTTATTATGTGAGGATATTTCCTTTATCACCATGGGCCCCAATAGGCTCCCAAATATCACTTTGCAGATTCCACGAAAAGAGTGTTAGCAAACTGCTTCTTGAGGCAGAGGTTGTAACTCTGTGAGATGAACTCACAGATCAGAAAGAAGTTTCTCAGAAAGCTTCTTTCACGTTTTGAACGGATGAAATTTCCTTTATCAGCGTAGGCCTCAATGTGATCCAAAGAAGCCCTTCTCAGTTTCCTCAAAGACAGTGTTAATGGACTGCTCCACGAAACATAAGTGTAACTCTGTGAGATGAATTCACACATCACCAAGAAGTTTCTAAGAAAGCTTCTTTCTAGTTTTCATCTGTGGATATTTCCTTTGTCACTGTAATGTTCATTGCGCTATGAAGTATCTAATTGCAGATTTCCAGAAAACTGTGCTAACAAACTGATCACTGAAGAGAAACGTGTAACTCTGTGAGTTGCATTCACACATGGCAATGCAGTTTCTCAGAAAGCTTCTCTTTAGTTATTATGTGAGGATATTTCCTTTATCACCATGGGCCCCAATAGGCTCCCAAATATCACTTTGCAGATTCCACGAAAAGAGTGTTAGCAAACTGCTTCTTGAGGCAGAGGTTGTAACTCTGTGAGATGAACTCACAGATCAGAAAGAAGTTTCTCAGAAAGCTTCTTTCACGTTTTGAACGGATGAAATTTCCTTTATCAGCGTAGGCCTCAATGTGATCCAAAGAAGCCCTTCTCAGTTTCCCTCAAAGACAGTGTTAATGGACTGCTCCACGAAACATAAGTGTAACTCTGTGAGATGAATTCACACATCACCAAGAAGTTTCTAAGAAAGCTTCTTTCTAGTTTTCATCTGTGGATATTTCCTTTGTCACTGTAATGTTCATTGCGCTATGAAGTATCTAATTGCAGATTTCCAGAAAACTGTGCTAACAAACTGATCACTGAAGAGAAACGTGTAACTCTGTGAGTTGCATTCACACATGGCAATGCAGTTTCTCAGAAAGCTTCTCTTTAGTTATTATGTGAGGATATTTCCTTTATCACCATGGGCCCCAATAGGCTCCCAAATATCACTTTGCAGATTCCACGAAAAGAGTGTTAGCAAACTGCTTCTTGAGGCAGAGGTTGTAACTCTGTGAGATGAACTCACAGATCAGAAAGAAGTTTCTCAGAAAGCTTCTTTCACGTTTTGAACGGATGAAATTTCCTTTATCAGCGTAGGCCTCAATGTGATCCAAAGAAGCCCTTCTCAGATTCCTCAAAGACAGTGTTAATGGACTGCTCCACGAAACATAAGTGTAACTCTGTGAGATGAATTCACACATCACCAAGAAGTTTCTAAGAAAGCTTCTTTCTAGTTTTCATCTGTGGATATTTCCTTTGTCACTGTAATGTTCATTGCGCTATGAAGTATCTAATTGCAGATTTCCAGAAAACTGTGCTAACAAACTGATCACTGAAGAGAAACGTGTAACTCTGTGAGTTGCATTCACACATGGCAATGCAGTTTCTCAGAAAGCTTCTCTTTAGTTATTATGTGAGGATATTTCCTTTATCACCATGGGCCCCAATAGGCTCCCAAATATCACTTTGCAGATTCCACGAAAAGAGTGTTAGCAAACTGCTTCTTGAGGCAGAGGTTGTAACTCTGTGAGATGAACTCACAGATCAGAAAGAAGTTTCTCAGAAAGCTTCTTTCACGTTTTGAACGGATGAAATTTCCTTTATCAGCGTAGGCCTCAATGTGATCCAAAGAAGCCCTTCTCAGATTCCTCAAAGACAGTGTTAATGGACTGCTCCACGAAACATAAGTGTAACTCTGTGAGATGAATTCACACATCACCAAGAAGTTTCTAAGAAAGCTTCTTTCTAGTTTTCATCTGTGGATATTTCCTTTGTCACTGTAATGTTCATTGCGCTATGAAGTATCTAATTGCAGATTTCCAGAAAACTGTGCTAACAAACTGATCACTGAAGAGAAACGTGTAACTCTGTGAGTTGCATTCACACATGGCAATGCAGTTTCTCAGAAAGCTTCTCTTTAGTTATTATGTGAGGATATTTCCTTTATCACCATGGGCCCCAATAGGCTCCCAAATATCACTTTGCAGATTCCACGAAAAGAGTGTTAGCAAACTGCTTCTTGAGGCAGAGGTTGTAACTCTGTGAGATGAACTCACAGATCAGAAAGAAGTTTCTCAGAAAGCTTCTTTCACGTTTTGAACGGATGAAATTTCCTTTATCAGCGTAGGCCTCAATGTGATCCAAAGAAGCCCTTCTCAGATTCCTCAAAGACAGTGTTAATGGACTGCTCCACGAAACATAAGTGTAACTCTGTGAGATGAATTCACACATCACCAAGAAGTTTCTAAGAAAGCTTCTTTCTAGTTTTCATCTGTGGATATTTCCTTTGTCACTGTAATGTTCATTGCGCTATGAAGTATCTAATTGCAGATTTCCAGAAAACTGTGCTAACAAACTGATCACTGAAGAGAAACGTGTAACTCTGTGAGTTGCATTCACACATGGCAATGCAGTTTCTCAGAAAGCTTCTCTTTAGTTATTATGTGAGGATATTTCCTTTATCACCATGGGCCCCAATAGGCTCCCAAATATCACTTTGCAGATTCCACGAAAAGAGTGTTAGCAAACTGCTTCTTGAGGCAGAGGTTGTAACTCTGTGAGATGAACTCACAGATCAGAAAGAAGTTTCTCAGAAAGCTTCTTTCACGTTTTGAACGGATGAAATTTCCTTTATCAGCGTAGGCCTCAATGTGATCCAAAGAAGCCCTTCTCAGATTCCTCAAAGACAGTGTTAATGGACTGCTCCACGAAACATAAGTGTAACTCTGTGAGATGAATTCACACATCACCAAGAAGTTTCTAAGAAAGCTTCTTTCTAGTTTTCATCTGTGGATATTTCCTTTGTCACTGTAATGTTCATTGCGCTATGAAGTATCTAATTGCAGATTTCCAGAAAACTGTGCTAACAAACTGATCACTGAAGAGAAACGTGTAACTCTGTGAGTTGCATTCACACATGGCAATGCAGTTTCTCAGAAAGCTTCTCTTTAGTTATTATGTGAGGATATTTCCTTTATCACCATGGGCCCCAATAGGCTCCCAAATATCACTTTGCAGATTCCACGAAAAGAGTGTTAGCAAACTGCTTCTTGAGGCAGAGGTTGTAACTCTGTGAGATGAACTCACAGATCAGAAAGAAGTTTCTCAGAAAGCTTCTTTCACGTTTTGAACGGATGAAATTTCCTTTATCAGCGTAGGCCTCAATGTGATCCAAAGAAGCCCTTCTCAGTTTCCCCAAAGACAGTGTTAATGGACTGCTCCACGAAACATAAGTGTAACTCTGTGAGATGAATTCACACATCACCAAGAAGTTTCTAAGAAAGCTTCTTTCTAGTTTTCATCTGTGGATATTTCCTTTGTCACTGTAATGTTCATTGCGCTATGAAGTATCTAATTGCAGATTTCCAGAAAACTGTGCTAACAAACTGATCACTGAAGAGAAACGTGTAACTCTGTGAGTTGCATTCACACATGGCAATGCAGTTTCTCAGAAAGCTTCTCTTTAGTTATTATGTGAGGATATTTCCTTTATCACCATGGGCCCCAATAGGCTCCCAAATATCACTTTGCAGATTCCACGAAAAGAGTGTTAGCAAACTGCTTCTTGAGGCAGAGGTTGTAACTCTGTGAGATGAACTCACAGATCAGAAAGAAGTTTCTCAGAAAGCTTCTTTCACGTTTTGAACGGATGAAATTTCCTTTATCAGCGTAGGCCTCAATGTGATCCAAAGAAGCCCTTCTCAGATTCCTCAAAGACAGTGTTAATGGACTGCTCCACGAAACATAAGTGTAACTCTGTGAGATGAATTCACACATCACCAAGAAGTTTCTAAGAAAGCTTCTTTCTAGTTTTCATCTGTGGATATTTCCTTTGTCACTGTAATGTTCATTGCGCTATGAAGTATCTAATTGCAGATTTCCAGAAAACTGTGCTAACAAACTGATCACTGAAGAGAAACGTGTAACTCTGTGAGTTGCATTCACACATGGCAATGCAGTTTCTCAGAAAGCTTCTCTTTAGTTATTATGTGAGGATATTTCCTTTATCACCATGGGCCCCAATAGGCTCCCAAATATCACTTTGCAGATTCCACGAAAAGAGTGTTAGCAAACTGCTTCTTGAGGCAGAGGTTGTAACTCTGTGAGATGAACTCACAGATCAGAAAGAAGTTTCTCAGAAAGCTTCTTTCACGTTTTGAACGGATGAAATTTCCTTTATCAGCGTAGGCCTCAATGTGATCCAAAGAAGCCCTTCTCAGATTCCTCAAAGACAGTGTTAATGGACTGCTCCACGAAACATAAGTGTAACTCTGTGAGATGAATTCACACATCACCAAGAAGTTTCTAAGAAAGCTTCTTTCTAGTTTTCATCTGTGGATATTTCCTTTGTCACTGTAATGTTCATTGCGCTATGAAGTATCTAATTGCAGATTTCCAGAAAACTGTGCTAACAAACTGATCACTGAAGAGAAACGTGTAACTCTGTGAGTTGCATTCACACATGGCAATGCAGTTTCTCAGAAAGCTTCTCTTTAGTTATTATGTGAGGATATTTCCTTTATCACCATGGGCCCCAATAGGCTCCCAAATATCACTTTGCAGATTCCACGAAAAGAGTGTTAGCAAACTGCTTCTTGAGGCAGAGGTTGTAACTCTGTGAGATGAACTCACAGATCAGAAAGAAGTTTCTCAGAAAGCTTCTTTCACGTTTTGAACGGATGAAATTTCCTTTATCAGCGTAGGCCTCAATGTGATCCAAAGAAGCCCTTCTCAGATTCCTCAAAGACAGTGTTAATGGACTGCTCCACGAAACATAAGTGTAACTCTGTGAGATGAATTCACACATCACCAAGAAGTTTCTAAGAAAGCTTCTTTCTAGTTTTCATCTGTGGATATTTCCTTTGTCACTGTAATGTTCATTGCGCTATGAAGTATCTAATTGCAGATTTCCAGAAAACTGTGCTAACAAACTGATCACTGAAGAGAAACGTGTAACTCTGTGAGTTGCATTCACACATGGCAATGCAGTTTCTCAGAAAGCTTCTCTTTAGTTATTATGTGAGGATATTTCCTTTATCACCATGGGCCCCAATAGGCTCCCAAATATCACTTTGCAGATTCCACGAAAAGAGTGTTAGCAAACTGCTTCTTGAGGCAGAGGTTGTAACTCTGTGAGATGAACTCACAGATCAGAAAGAAGTTTCTCAGAAAGCTTCTTTCACGTTTTGAACGGATGAAATTTCCTTTATCAGCGTAGGCCTCAATGTGATCCAAAGAAGCCCTTCTCAGATTCCTCAAAGACAGTGTTAATGGACTGCTCCACGAAACATAAGTGTAACTCTGTGAGATGAATTCACACATCACCAAGAAGTTTCTAAGAAAGCTTCTTTCTAGTTTTCATCTGTGGATATTTCCTTTGTCACTGTAATGTTCATTGCGCTATGAAGTATCTAATTGCAGATTTCCAGAAAACTGTGCTAACAAACTGATCACTGAAGAGAAACGTGTAACTCTGTGAGTTGCATTCACACATGGCAATGCAGTTTCTCAGAAAGCTTCTCTTTAGTTATTATGTGAGGATATTTCCTTTATCACCATGGGCCCCAATAGGCTCCCAAATATCACTTTGCAGATTCCACGAAAAGAGTGTTAGCAAACTGCTTCTTGAGGCAGAGGTTGTAACTCTGTGAGATGAACTCACAGATCAGAAAGAAGTTTCTCAGAAAGCTTCTTTCACGTTTTGAACGGATGAAATTTCCTTTATCAGCGTAGGCCTCAATGTGATCCAAAGAAGCCCTTCTCAGATTCCTCAAAGACAGTGTTAATGGACTGCTCCACGAAACATAAGTGTAACTCTGTGAGATGAATTCACACATCACCAAGAAGTTTCTAAGAAAGCTTCTTTCTAGTTTTCATCTGTGGATATTTCCTTTGTCACTGTAATGTTCATTGCGCTATGAAGTATCTAATTGCAGATTTCCAGAAAACTGTGCTAACAAACTGATCACTGAAGAGAAACGTGTAACTCTGTGAGTTGCATTCACACATGGCAATGCAGTTTCTCAGAAAGCTTCTCTTTAGTTATTATGTGAGGATATTTCCTTTATCACCATGGGCCCCAATAGGCTCCCAAATATCACTTTGCAGATTCCACGAAAAGAGTGTTAGCAAACTGCTTCTTGAGGCAGAGGTTGTAACTCTGTGAGATGAACTCACAGATCAGAAAGAAGTTTCTCAGAAAGCTTCTTTCACGTTTTGAACGGATGAAATTTCCTTTATCAGCGTAGGCCTCAATGTGATCCAAAGAAGCCCTTCTCAGATTCCTCAAAGACAGTGTTAATGGACTGCTCCACGAAACATAAGTGTAACTCTGTGAGATGAATTCACACATCACCAAGAAGTTTCTAAGAAAGCTTCTTTCTAGTTTTCATCTGTGGATATTTCCTTTGTCACTGTAATGTTCATTGCGCTATGAAGTATCTAATTGCAGATTTCCAGAAAACTGTGCTAACAAACTGATCACTGAAGAGAAACGTGTAACTCTGTGAGTTGCATTCACACATGGCAATGCAGTTTCTCAGAAAGCTTCTCTTTAGTTATTATGTGAGGATATTTCCTTTATCACCATGGGCCCCAATAGGCTCCCAAATATCACTTTGCAGATTCCACGAAAAGAGTGTTAGCAAACTGCTTCTTGAGGCAGAGGTTGTAACTCTGTGAGATGAACTCACAGATCAGAAAGAAGTTTCTCAGAAAGCTTCTTTCACGTTTTGAACGGATGAAATTTCCTTTATCAGCGTAGGCCTCAATGTGATCCAAAGAAGCCCTTCTCAGATTCCTCAAAGACAGTGTTAATGGACTGCTCCACGAAACATAAGTGTAACTCTGTGAGATGAATTCACACATCACCAAGAAGTTTCTAAGAAAGCTTCTTTCTAGTTTTCATCTGTGGATATTTCCTTTGTCACTGTAATGTTCATTGCGCTATGAAGTATCTAATTGCAGATTTCCAGAAAACTGTGCTAACAAACTGATCACTGAAGAGAAACGTGTAACTCTGTGAGTTGCATTCACACATGGCAATGCAGTTTCTCAGAAAGCTTCTCTTTAGTTATTATGTGAGGATATTTCCTTTATCACCATGGGCCCCAATAGGCTCCCAAATATCACTTTGCAGATTCCACGAAAAGAGTGTTAGCAAACTGCTTCTTGAGGCAGAGGTTGTAACTCTGTGAGATGAACTCACAGATCAGAAAGAAGTTTCTCAGAAAGCTTCTTTCACGTTTTGAACGGATGAAATTTCCTTTATCAGCGTAGGCCTCAATGTGATCCAAAGAAGCCCTTCTCAGATTCCTCAAAGACAGTGTTAATGGACTGCTCCACGAAACATAAGTGTAACTCTGTGAGATGAATTCACACATCACCAAGAAGTTTCTAAGAAAGCTTCTTTCTAGTTTTCATCTGTGGATATTTCCTTTGTCACTGTAATGTTCATTGCGCTATGAAGTATCTAATTGCAGATTTCCAGAAAACTGTGCTAACAAACTGATCACTGAAGAGAAACGTGTAACTCTGTGAGTTGCATTCACACATGGCAATGCAGTTTCTCAGAAAGCTTCTCTTTAGTTATTATGTGAGGATATTTCCTTTATCACCATGGGCCCCAATAGGCTCCCAAATATCACTTTGCAGATTCCACGAAAAGAGTGTTAGCAAACTGCTTCTTGAGGCAGAGGTTGTAACTCTGTGAGATGAACTCACAGATCAGAAAGAAGTTTCTCAGAAAGCTTCTTTCACGTTTTGAACGGATGAAATTTCCTTTATCAGCGTAGGCCTCAATGTGATCCAAAGAAGCCCTTCTCAGATTCCTCAAAGACAGTGTTAATGGACTGCTCCACGAAACATAAGTGTAACTCTGTGAGATGAATTCACACATCACCAAGAAGTTTCTAAGAAAGCTTCTTTCTAGTTTTCATCTGTGGATATTTCCTTTGTCACTGTAATGTTCATTGCGCTATGAAGTATCTAATTGCAGATTTCCAGAAAACTGTGCTAACAAACTGATCACTGAAGAGAAACGTGTAACTCTGTGAGTTGCATTCACACATGGCAATGCAGTTTCTCAGAAAGCTTCTCTTTAGTTATTATGTGAGGATATTTCCTTTATCACCATGGGCCCCAATAGGCTCCCAAATATCACTTTGCAGATTCCACGAAAAGAGTGTTAGCAAACTGCTTCTTGAGGCAGAGGTTGTAACTCTGTGAGATGAACTCACAGATCAGAAAGAAGTTTCTCAGAAAGCTTCTTTCACGTTTTGAACGGATGAAATTTCCTTTATCAGCGTAGGCCTCAATGTGATCCAAAGAAGCCCTTCTCAGATTCCTCAAAGACAGTGTTAATGGACTGCTCCACGAAACATAAGTGTAACTCTGTGAGATGAATTCACACATCACCAAGAAGTTTCTAAGAAAGCTTCTTTCTAGTTTTCATCTGTGGATATTTCCTTTGTCACTGTAATGTTCATTGCGCTATGAAGTATCTAATTGCAGATTTCCAGAAAACTGTGCTAACAAACTGATCACTGAAGAGAAACGTGTAACTCTGTGAGTTGCATTCACACATGGCAATGCAGTTTCTCAGAAAGCTTCTCTTTAGTTATTATGTGAGGATATTTCCTTTATCACCATGGGCCCCAATAGGCTCCCAAATATCACTTTGCAGATTCCACGAAAAGAGTGTTAGCAAACTGCTTCTTGAGGCAGAGGTTGTAACTCTGTGAGATGAACTCACAGATCAGAAAGAAGTTTCTCAGAAAGCTTCTTTCACGTTTTGAACGGATGAAATTTCCTTTATCAGCGTAGGCCTCAATGTGATCCAAAGAAGCCCTTCTCAGATTCCTCAAAGACAGTGTTAATGGACTGCTCCACGAAACATAAGTGTAACTCTGTGAGATGAATTCACACATCACCAAGAAGTTTCTAAGAAAGCTTCTTTCTAGTTTTCATCTGTGGATATTTCCTTTGTCACTGTAATGTTCATTGCGCTATGAAGTATCTAATTGCAGATTTCCAGAAAACTGTGCTAACAAACTGATCACTGAAGAGAAACGTGTAACTCTGTGAGTTGCATTCACACATGGCAATGCAGTTTCTCAGAAAGCTTCTCTTTAGTTATTATGTGAGGATATTTCCTTTATCACCATGGGCCCCAATAGGCTCCCAAATATCACTTTGCAGATTCCACGAAAAGAGTGTTAGCAAACTGCTTCTTGAGGCAGAGGTTGTAACTCTGTGAGATGAACTCACAGATCAGAAAGAAGTTTCTCAGAAAGCTTCTTTCACGTTTTGAACGGATGAAATTTCCTTTATCAGCGTAGGCCTCAATGTGATCCAAAGAAGCCCTTCTCAGATTCCTCAAAGACAGTGTTAATGGACTGCTCCACGAAACATAAGTGTAACTCTGTGAGATGAATTCACACATCACCAAGAAGTTTCTAAGAAAGCTTCTTTCTAGTTTTCATCTGTGGATATTTCCTTTGTCACTGTAATGTTCATTGCGCTATGAAGTATCTAATTGCAGATTTCCAGAAAACTGTGCTAACAAACTGATCACTGAAGAGAAACGTGTAACTCTGTGAGTTGCATTCACACATGGCAATGCAGTTTCTCAGAAAGCTTCTCTTTAGTTATTATGTGAGGATATTTCCTTTATCACCATGGGCCCCAATAGGCTCCCAAATATCACTTTGCAGATTCCACGAAAAGAGTGTTAGCAAACTGCTTCTTGAGGCAGAGGTTGTAACTCTGTGAGATGAACTCACAGATCAGAAAGAAGTTTCTCAGAAAGCTTCTTTCACGTTTTGAACGGATGAAATTTCCTTTATCAGCGTAGGCCTCAATGTGATCCAAAGAAGCCCTTCTCAGATTCCTCAAAGACAGTGTTAATGGACTGCTCCACGAAACATAAGTGTAACTCTGTGAGATGAATTCACACATCACCAAGAAGTTTCTAAGAAAGCTTCTTTCTAGTTTTCATCTGTGGATATTTCCTTTGTCACTGTAATGTTCATTGCGCTATGAAGTATCTAATTGCAGATTTCCAGAAAACTGTGCTAACAAACTGATCACTGAAGAGAAACGTGTAACTCTGTGAGTTGCATTCACACATGGCAATGCAGTTTCTCAGAAAGCTTCTCTTTAGTTATTATGTGAGGATATTTCCTTTATCACCATGGGCCCCAATAGGCTCCCAAATATCACTTTGCAGATTCCACGAAAAGAGTGTTAGCAAACTGCTTCTTGAGGCAGAGGTTGTAACTCTGTGAGATGAACTCACAGATCAGAAAGAAGTTTCTCAGAAAGCTTCTTTCACGTTTTGAACGGATGAAATTTCCTTTATCAGCGTAGGCCTCAATGTGATCCAAAGAAGCCCTTCTCAGATTCCTCAAAGACAGTGTTAATGGACTGCTCCACGAAACATAAGTGTAACTCTGTGAGATGAATTCACACATCACCAAGAAGTTTCTAAGAAAGCTTCTTTCTAGTTTTCATCTGTGGATATTTCCTTTGTCACTGTAATGTTCATTGCGCTATGAAGTATCTAATTGCAGATTTCCAGAAAACTGTGCTAACAAACTGATCACTGAAGAGAAACGTGTAACTCTGTGAGTTGCATTCACACATGGCAATGCAGTTTCTCAGAAAGCTTCTCTTTAGTTATTATGTGAGGATATTTCCTTTATCACCATGGGCCCCAATAGGCTCCCAAATATCACTTTGCAGATTCCACGAAAAGAGTGTTAGCAAACTGCTTCTTGAGGCAGAGGTTGTAACTCTGTGAGATGAACTCACAGATCAGAAAGAAGTTTCTCAGAAAGCTTCTTTCACGTTTTGAACGGATGAAATTTCCTTTATCAGCGTAGGCCTCAATGTGATCCAAAGAAGCCCTTCTCAGATTCCTCAAAGACAGTGTTAATGGACTGCTCCACGAAACATAAGTGTAACTCTGTGAGATGAATTCACACATCACCAAGAAGTTTCTAAGAAAGCTTCTTTCTAGTTTTCATCTGTGGATATTTCCTTTGTCACTGTAATGTTCATTGCGCTATGAAGTATCTAATTGCAGATTTCCAGAAAACTGTGCTAACAAACTGATCACTGAAGAGAAACGTGTAACTCTGTGAGTTGCATTCACACATGGCAATGCAGTTTCTCAGAAAGCTTCTCTTTAGTTATTATGTGAGGATATTTCCTTTATCACCATGGGCCCCAATAGGCTCCCAAATATCACTTTGCAGATTCCACGAAAAGAGTGTTAGCAAACTGCTTCTTGAGGCAGAGGTTGTAACTCTGTGAGATGAACTCACAGATCAGAAAGAAGTTTCTCAGAAAGCTTCTTTCACGTTTTGAACGGATGAAATTTCCTTTATCAGCGTAGGCCTCAATGTGATCCAAAGAAGCCCTTCTCAGTTTCCCCAAAGACAGTGTTAATGGACTGCTCCACGAAACATAAGTGTAACTCTGTGAGATGAATTCACACATCACCAAGAAGTTTCTAAGAAAGCTTCTTTCTAGTTTTCATCTGTGGATATTTCCTTTGTCACTGTAATGTTCATTGCGCTATGAAGTATCTAATTGCAGATTTCCAGAAAACTGTGCTAACAAACTGATCACTGAAGAGAAACGTGTAACTCTGTGAGTTGCATTCACACATGGCAATGCAGTTTCTCAGAAAGCTTCTCTTTAGTTATTATGTGAGGATATTTCCTTTATCACCATGGGCCCCAATAGGCTCCCAAATATCACTTTGCAGATTCCACGAAAAGAGTGTTAGCAAACTGCTTCTTGAGGCAGAGGTTGTAACTCTGTGAGATGAACTCACAGATCAGAAAGAAGTTTCTCAGAAAGCTTCTTTCACGTTTTGAACGGATGAAATTTCCTTTATCAGCGTAGGCCTCAATGTGATCCAAAGAAGCCCTTCTCAGATTCCTCAAAGACAGTGTTAATGGACTGCTCCACGAAACATAAGTGTAACTCTGTGAGATGAATTCACACATCACCAAGAAGTTTCTAAGAAAGCTTCTTTCTAGTTTTCATCTGTGGATATTTCCTTTGTCACTGTAATGTTCATTGCGCTATGAAGTATCTAATTGCAGATTTCCAGAAAACTGTGCTAACAAACTGATCACTGAAGAGAAACGTGTAACTCTGTGAGTTGCATTCACACATGGCAATGCAGTTTCTCAGAAAGCTTCTCTTTAGTTATTATGTGAGGATATTTCCTTTATCACCATGGGCCCCAATAGGCTCCCAAATATCACTTTGCAGATTCCACGAAAAGAGTGTTAGCAAACTGCTTCTTGAGGCAGAGGTTGTAACTCTGTGAGATGAACTCACAGATCAGAAAGAAGTTTCTCAGAAAGCTTCTTTCACGTTTTGAACGGATGAAATTTCCTTTATCAGCGTAGGCCTCAATGTGATCCAAAGAAGCCCTTCTCAGATTCCTCAAAGACAGTGTTAATGGACTGCTCCACGAAACATAAGTGTAACTCTGTGAGATGAATTCACACATCACCAAGAAGTTTCTAAGAAAGCTTCTTTCTAGTTTTCATCTGTGGATATTTCCTTTGTCACTGTAATGTTCATTGCGCTATGAAGTATCTAATTGCAGATTTCCAGAAAACTGTGCTAACAAACTGATCACTGAAGAGAAACGTGTAACTCTGTGAGTTGCATTCACACATGGCAATGCAGTTTCTCAGAAAGCTTCTCTTTAGTTATTATGTGAGGATATTTCCTTTATCACCATGGGCCCCAATAGGCTCCCAAATATCACTTTGCAGATTCCACGAAAAGAGTGTTAGCAAACTGCTTCTTGAGGCAGAGGTTGTAACTCTGTGAGATGAACTCACAGATCAGAAAGAAGTTTCTCAGAAAGCTTCTTTCACGTTTTGAACGGATGAAATTTCCTTTATCAGCGTAGGCCTCAATGTGATCCAAAGAAGCCCTTCTCAGATTCCTCAAAGACAGTGTTAATGGACTGCTCCACGAAACATAAGTGTAACTCTGTGAGATGAATTCACACATCACCAAGAAGTTTCTAAGAAAGCTTCTTTCTAGTTTTCATCTGTGGATATTTCCTTTGTCACTGTAATGTTCATTGCGCTATGAAGTATCTAATTGCAGATTTCCAGAAAACTGTGCTAACAAACTGATCACTGAAGAGAAACGTGTAACTCTGTGAGTTGCATTCACACATGGCAATGCAGTTTCTCAGAAAGCTTCTCTTTAGTTATTATGTGAGGATATTTCCTTTATCACCATGGGCCCCAATAGGCTCCCAAATATCACTTTGCAGATTCCACGAAAAGAGTGTTAGCAAACTGCTTCTTGAGGCAGAGGTTGTAACTCTGTGAGATGAACTCACAGATCAGAAAGAAGTTTCTCAGAAAGCTTCTTTCACGTTTTGAACGGATGAAATTTCCTTTATCAGCGTAGGCCTCAATGTGATCCAAAGAAGCCCTTCTCAGATTCCTCAAAGACAGTGTTAATGGACTGCTCCACGAAACATAAGTGTAACTCTGTGAGATGAATTCACACATCACCAAGAAGTTTCTAAGAAAGCTTCTTTCTAGTTTTCATCTGTGGATATTTCCTTTGTCACTGTAATGTTCATTGCGCTATGAAGTATCTAATTGCAGATTTCCAGAAAACTGTGCTAACAAACTGATCACTGAAGAGAAACGTGTAACTCTGTGAGTTGCATTCACACATGGCAATGCAGTTTCTCAGAAAGCTTCTCTTTAGTTATTATGTGAGGATATTTCCTTTATCACCATGGGCCCCAATAGGCTCCCAAATATCACTTTGCAGATTCCACGAAAAGAGTGTTAGCAAACTGCTTCTTGAGGCAGAGGTTGTAACTCTGTGAGATGAACTCACAGATCAGAAAGAAGTTTCTCAGAAAGCTTCTTTCACGTTTTGAACGGATGAAATTTCCTTTATCAGCGTAGGCCTCAATGTGATCCAAAGAAGCCCTTCTCAGATTCCTCAAAGACAGTGTTAATGGACTGCTCCACGAAACATAAGTGTAACTCTGTGAGATGAATTCACACATCACCAAGAAGTTTCTAAGAAAGCTTCTTTCTAGTTTTCATCTGTGGATATTTCCTTTGTCACTGTAATGTTCATTGCGCTATGAAGTATCTAATTGCAGATTTCCAGAAAACTGTGCTAACAAACTGATCACTGAAGAGAAACGTGTAACTCTGTGAGTTGCATTCACACATGGCAATGCAGTTTCTCAGAAAGCTTCTCTTTAGTTATTATGTGAGGATATTTCCTTTATCACCATGGGCCCCAATAGGCTCCCAAATATCACTTTGCAGATTCCACGAAAAGAGTGTTAGCAAACTGCTTCTTGAGGCAGAGGTTGTAACTCTGTGAGATGAACTCACAGATCAGAAAGAAGTTTCTCAGAAAGCTTCTTTCACGTTTTGAACGGATGAAATTTCCTTTATCAGCGTAGGCCTCAATGTGATCCAAAGAAGCCCTTCTCAGTATTCCTCAAAGACAGTGTTAATGGACTGCTCCACGAAACATAAGTGTAACTCTGTGAGATGAATTCACACATCACCAAGAAGTTTCTAAGAAAGCTTCTTTCTAGTTTTCATCTGTGGATATTTCCTTTGTCACTGTAATGTTCATTGCGCTATGAAGTATCTAATTGCAGATTTCCAGAAAACTGTGCTAACAAACTGATCACTGAAGAGAAACGTGTAACTCTGTGAGTTGCATTCACACATGGCAATGCAGTTTCTCAGAAAGCTTCTCTTTAGTTATTATGTGAGGATATTTCCTTTATCACCATGGGCCCCAATAGGCTCCCAAATATCACTTTGCAGATTCCACGAAAAGAGTGTTAGCAAACTGCTTCTTGAGGCAGAGGTTGTAACTCTGTGAGATGAACTCACAGATCAGAAAGAAGTTTCTCAGAAAGCTTCTTTCACGTTTTGAACGGATGAAATTTCCTTTATCAGCGTAGGCCTCAATGTGATCCAAAGAAGCCCTTCTCAGTTTCCCCAAAGACAGTGTTAATGGACTGCTCCACGAAACATAAGTGTAACTCTGTGAGATGAATTCACACATCACCAAGAAGTTTCTAAGAAAGCTTCTTTCTAGTTTTCATCTGTGGATATTTCCTTTGTCACTGTAATGTTCATTGCGCTATGAAGTATCTAATTGCAGATTTCCAGAAAACTGTGCTAACAAACTGATCACTGAAGAGAAACGTGTAACTCTGTGAGTTGCATTCACACATGGCAATGCAGTTTCTCAGAAAGCTTCTCTTTAGTTATTATGTGAGGATATTTCCTTTATCACCATGGGCCCCAATAGGCTCCCAAATATCACTTTGCAGATTCCACGAAAAGAGTGTTAGCAAACTGCTTCTTGAGGCAGAGGTTGTAACTCTGTGAGATGAACTCACAGATCAGAAAGAAGTTTCTCAGAAAGCTTCTTTCACGTTTTGAACGGATGAAATTTCCTTTATCAGCGTAGGCCTCAATGTGATCCAAAGAAGCCCTTCTCAGATTCCTCAAAGACAGTGTTAATGGACTGCTCCACGAAACATAAGTGTAACTCTGTGAGATGAATTCACACATCACCAAGAAGTTTCTAAGAAAGCTTCTTTCTAGTTTTCATCTGTGGATATTTCCTTTGTCACTGTAATGTTCATTGCGCTATGAAGTATCTAATTGCAGATTTCCAGAAAACTGTGCTAACAAACTGATCACTGAAGAGAAACGTGTAACTCTGTGAGTTGCATTCACACATGGCAATGCAGTTTCTCAGAAAGCTTCTCTTTAGTTATTATGTGAGGATATTTCCTTTATCACCATGGGCCCCAATAGGCTCCCAAATATCACTTTGCAGATTCCACGAAAAGAGTGTTAGCAAACTGCTTCTTGAGGCAGAGGTTGTAACTCTGTGAGATGAACTCACAGATCAGAAAGAAGTTTCTCAGAAAGCTTCTTTCACGTTTTGAACGGATGAAATTTCCTTTATCAGCGTAGGCCTCAATGTGATCCAAAGAAGCCCTTCTCAGTTCCTCAAAGACAGTGTTAATGGACTGCTCCACGAAACATAAGTGTAACTCTGTGAGATGAATTCACACATCACCAAGAAGTTTCTAAGAAAGCTTCTTTCTAGTTTTCATCTGTGGATATTTCCTTTGTCACTGTAATGTTCATTGCGCTATGAAGTATCTAATTGCAGATTTCCAGAAAACTGTGCTAACAAACTGATCACTGAAGAGAAACGTGTAACTCTGTGAGTTGCATTCACACATGGCAATGCAGTTTCTCAGAAAGCTTCTCTTTAGTTATTATGTGAGGATATTTCCTTTATCACCATGGGCCCCAATAGGCTCCCAAATATCACTTTGCAGATTCCACGAAAAGAGTGTTAGCAAACTGCTTCTTGAGGCAGAGGTTGTAACTCTGTGAGATGAACTCACAGATCAGAAAGAAGTTTCTCAGAAAGCTTCTTTCACGTTTTGAACGGATGAAATTTCCTTTATCAGCGTAGGCCTCAATGTGATCCAAAGAAGCCCTTCTCAGATTCCTCAAAGACAGTGTTAATGGACTGCTCCACGAAACATAAGTGTAACTCTGTGAGATGAATTCACACATCACCAAGAAGTTTCTAAGAAAGCTTCTTTCTAGTTTTCATCTGTGGATATTTCCTTTGTCACTGTAATGTTCATTGCGCTATGAAGTATCTAATTGCAGATTTCCAGAAAACTGTGCTAACAAACTGATCACTGAAGAGAAACGTGTAACTCTGTGAGTTGCATTCACACATGGCAATGCAGTTTCTCAGAAAGCTTCTCTTTAGTTATTATGTGAGGATATTTCCTTTATCACCATGGGCCCCAATAGGCTCCCAAATATCACTTTGCAGATTCCACGAAAAGAGTGTTAGCAAACTGCTTCTTGAGGCAGAGGTTGTAACTCTGTGAGATGAACTCACAGATCAGAAAGAAGTTTCTCAGAAAGCTTCTTTCACGTTTTGAACGGATGAAATTTCCTTTATCAGCGTAGGCCTCAATGTGATCCAAAGAAGCCCTTCTCAGTTTCCTCAAAGACAGTGTTAATGGACTGCTCCACGAAACATAAGTGTAACTCTGTGAGATGAATTCACACATCACCAAGAAGTTTCTAAGAAAGCTTCTTTCTAGTTTTCATCTGTGGATATTTCCTTTGTCACTGTAATGTTCATTGCGCTATGAAGTATCTAATTGCAGATTTCCAGAAAACTGTGCTAACAAACTGATCACTGAAGAGAAACGTGTAACTCTGTGAGTTGCATTCACACATGGCAATGCAGTTTCTCAGAAAGCTTCTCTTTAGTTATTATGTGAGGATATTTCCTTTATCACCATGGGCCCCAATAGGCTCCCAAATATCACTTTGCAGATTCCACGAAAAGAGTGTTAGCAAACTGCTTCTTGAGGCAGAGGTTGTAACTCTGTGAGATGAACTCACAGATCAGAAAGAAGTTTCTCAGAAAGCTTCTTTCACGTTTTGAACGGATGAAATTTCCTTTATCAGCGTAGGCCTCAATGTGATCCAAAGAAGCCCTTCTCAGTTTCCCCAAAGACAGTGTTAATGGACTGCTCCACGAAACATAAGTGTAACTCTGTGAGATGAATTCACACATCACCAAGAAGTTTCTAAGAAAGCTTCTTTCTAGTTTTCATCTGTGGATATTTCCTTTGTCACTGTAATGTTCATTGCGCTATGAAGTATCTAATTGCAGATTTCCAGAAAACTGTGCTAACAAACTGATCACTGAAGAGAAACGTGTAACTCTGTGAGTTGCATTCACACATGGCAATGCAGTTTCTCAGAAAGCTTCTCTTTAGTTATTATGTGAGGATATTTCCTTTATCACCATGGGCCCCAATAGGCTCCCAAATATCACTTTGCAGATTCCACGAAAAGAGTGTTAGCAAACTGCTTCTTGAGGCAGAGGTTGTAACTCTGTGAGATGAACTCACAGATCAGAAAGAAGTTTCTCAGAAAGCTTCTTTCACGTTTTGAACGGATGAAATTTCCTTTATCAGCGTAGGCCTCAATGTGATCCAAAGAAGCCCTTCTCAGATTCCTCAAAGACAGTGTTAATGGACTGCTCCACGAAACATAAGTGTAACTCTGTGAGATGAATTCACACATCACCAAGAAGTTTCTAAGAAAGCTTCTTTCTAGTTTTCATCTGTGGATATTTCCTTTGTCACTGTAATGTTCATTGCGCTATGAAGTATCTAATTGCAGATTTCCAGAAAACTGTGCTAACAAACTGATCACTGAAGAGAAACGTGTAACTCTGTGAGTTGCATTCACACATGGCAATGCAGTTTCTCAGAAAGCTTCTCTTTAGTTATTATGTGAGGATATTTCCTTTATCACCATGGGCCCCAATAGGCTCCCAAATATCACTTTGCAGATTCCACGAAAAGAGTGTTAGCAAACTGCTTCTTGAGGCAGAGGTTGTAACTCTGTGAGATGAACTCACAGATCAGAAAGAAGTTTCTCAGAAAGCTTCTTTCACGTTTTGAACGGATGAAATTTCCTTTATCAGCGTAGGCCTCAATGTGATCCAAAGAAGCCCTTCTCAGATTCCCCAAAGACAGTGTTAATGGACTGCTCCACGAAACATAAGTGTAACTCTGTGAGATGAATTCACACATCACCAAGAAGTTTCTAAGAAAGCTTCTTTCTAGTTTTCATCTGTGGATATTTCCTTTGTCACTGTAATGTTCATTGCGCTATGAAGTATCTAATTGCAGATTTCCAGAAAACTGTGCTAACAAACTGATCACTGAAGAGAAACGTGTAACTCTGTGAGTTGCATTCACACATGGCAATGCAGTTTCTCAGAAAGCTTCTCTTTAGTTATTATGTGAGGATATTTCCTTTATCACCATGGGCCCCAATAGGCTCCCAAATATCACTTTGCAGATTCCACGAAAAGAGTGTTAGCAAACTGCTTCTTGAGGCAGAGGTTGTAACTCTGTGAGATGAACTCACAGATCAGAAAGAAGTTTCTCAGAAAGCTTCTTTCACGTTTTGAACGGATGAAATTTCCTTTATCAGCGTAGGCCTCAATGTGATCCAAAGAAGCCCTTCTCAGATTCCTCAAAGACAGTGTTAATGGACTGCTCCACGAAACATAAGTGTAACTCTGTGAGATGAATTCACACATCACCAAGAAGTTTCTAAGAAAGCTTCTTTCTAGTTTTCATCTGTGGATATTTCCTTTGTCACTGTAATGTTCATTGCGCTATGAAGTATCTAATTGCAGATTTCCAGAAAACTGTGCTAACAAACTGATCACTGAAGAGAAACGTGTAACTCTGTGAGTTGCATTCACACATGGCAATGCAGTTTCTCAGAAAGCTTCTCTTTAGTTATTATGTGAGGATATTTCCTTTATCACCATGGGCCCCAATAGGCTCCCAAATATCACTTTGCAGATTCCACGAAAAGAGTGTTAGCAAACTGCTTCTTGAGGCAGAGGTTGTAACTCTGTGAGATGAACTCACAGATCAGAAAGAAGTTTCTCAGAAAGCTTCTTTCACGTTTTGAACGGATGAAATTTCCTTTATCAGCGTAGGCCTCAATGTGATCCAAAGAAGCCCTTCTCAGATTCCTCAAAGACAGTGTTAATGGACTGCTCCACGAAACATAAGTGTAACTCTGTGAGATGAATTCACACATCACCAAGAAGTTTCTAAGAAAGCTTCTTTCTAGTTTTCATCTGTGGATATTTCCTTTGTCACTGTAATGTTCATTGCGCTATGAAGTATCTAATTGCAGATTTCCAGAAAACTGTGCTAACAAACTGATCACTGAAGAGAAACGTGTAACTCTGTGAGTTGCATTCACACATGGCAATGCAGTTTCTCAGAAAGCTTCTCTTTAGTTATTATGTGAGGATATTTCCTTTATCACCATGGGCCCCAATAGGCTCCCAAATATCACTTTGCAGATTCCACGAAAAGAGTGTTAGCAAACTGCTTCTTGAGGCAGAGGTTGTAACTCTGTGAGATGAACTCACAGATCAGAAAGAAGTTTCTCAGAAAGCTTCTTTCACGTTTTGAACGGATGAAATTTCCTTTATCAGCGTAGGCCTCAATGTGATCCAAAGAAGCCCTTCTCAGATTCCTCAAAGACAGTGTTAATGGACTGCTCCACGAAACATAAGTGTAACTCTGTGAGATGAATTCACACATCACCAAGAAGTTTCTAAGAAAGCTTCTTTCTAGTTTTCATCTGTGGATATTTCCTTTGTCACTGTAATGTTCATTGCGCTATGAAGTATCTAATTGCAGATTTCCAGAAAACTGTGCTAACAAACTGATCACTGAAGAGAAACGTGTAACTCTGTGAGTTGCATTCACACATGGCAATGCAGTTTCTCAGAAAGCTTCTCTTTAGTTATTATGTGAGGATATTTCCTTTATCACCATGGGCCCCAATAGGCTCCCAAATATCACTTTGCAGATTCCACGAAAAGAGTGTTAGCAAACTGCTTCTTGAGGCAGAGGTTGTAACTCTGTGAGATGAACTCACAGATCAGAAAGAAGTTTCTCAGAAAGCTTCTTTCACGTTTTGAACGGATGAAATTTCCTTTATCAGCGTAGGCCTCAATGTGATCCAAAGAAGCCCTTCTCAGATTCCTCAAAGACAGTGTTAATGGACTGCTCCACGAAACATAAGTGTAACTCTGTGAGATGAATTCACACATCACCAAGAAGTTTCTAAGAAAGCTTCTTTCTAGTTTTCATCTGTGGATATTTCCTTTGTCACTGTAATGTTCATTGCGCTATGAAGTATCTAATTGCAGATTTCCAGAAAACTGTGCTAACAAACTGATCACTGAAGAGAAACGTGTAACTCTGTGAGTTGCATTCACACATGGCAATGCAGTTTCTCAGAAAGCTTCTCTTTAGTTATTATGTGAGGATATTTCCTTTATCACCATGGGCCCCAATAGGCTCCCAAATATCACTTTGCAGATTCCACGAAAAGAGTGTTAGCAAACTGCTTCTTGAGGCAGAGGTTGTAACTCTGTGAGATGAACTCACAGATCAGAAAGAAGTTTCTCAGAAAGCTTCTTTCACGTTTTGAACGGATGAAATTTCCTTTATCAGCGTAGGCCTCAATGTGATCCAAAGAAGCCCTTCTCAGATTCCTCAAAGACAGTGTTAATGGACTGCTCCACGAAACATAAGTGTAACTCTGTGAGATGAATTCACACATCACCAAGAAGTTTCTAAGAAAGCTTCTTTCTAGTTTTCATCTGTGGATATTTCCTTTGTCACTGTAATGTTCATTGCGCTATGAAGTATCTAATTGCAGATTTCCAGAAAACTGTGCTAACAAACTGATCACTGAAGAGAAACGTGTAACTCTGTGAGTTGCATTCACACATGGCAATGCAGTTTCTCAGAAAGCTTCTCTTTAGTTATTATGTGAGGATATTTCCTTTATCACCATGGGCCCCAATAGGCTCCCAAATATCACTTTGCAGATTCCACGAAAAGAGTGTTAGCAAACTGCTTCTTGAGGCAGAGGTTGTAACTCTGTGAGATGAACTCACAGATCAGAAAGAAGTTTCTCAGAAAGCTTCTTTCACGTTTTGAACGGATGAAATTTCCTTTATCAGCGTAGGCCTCAATGTGATCCAAAGAAGCCCTTCTCAGATTCCTCAAAGACAGTGTTAATGGACTGCTCCACGAAACATAAGTGTAACTCTGTGAGATGAATTCACACATCACCAAGAAGTTTCTAAGAAAGCTTCTTTCTAGTTTTCATCTGTGGATATTTCCTTTGTCACTGTAATGTTCATTGCGCTATGAAGTATCTAATTGCAGATTTCCAGAAAACTGTGCTAACAAACTGATCACTGAAGAGAAACGTGTAACTCTGTGAGTTGCATTCACACATGGCAATGCAGTTTCTCAGAAAGCTTCTCTTTAGTTATTATGTGAGGATATTTCCTTTATCACCATGGGCCCCAATAGGCTCCCAAATATCACTTTGCAGATTCCACGAAAAGAGTGTTAGCAAACTGCTTCTTGAGGCAGAGGTTGTAACTCTGTGAGATGAACTCACAGATCAGAAAGAAGTTTCTCAGAAAGCTTCTTTCACGTTTTGAACGGATGAAATTTCCTTTATCAGCGTAGGCCTCAATGTGATCCAAAGAAGCCCTTCTCAGATTCCTCAAAGACAGTGTTAATGGACTGCTCCACGAAACATAAGTGTAACTCTGTGAGATGAATTCACACATCACCAAGAAGTTTCTAAGAAAGCTTCTTTCTAGTTTTCATCTGTGGATATTTCCTTTGTCACTGTAATGTTCATTGCGCTATGAAGTATCTAATTGCAGATTTCCAGAAAACTGTGCTAACAAACTGATCACTGAAGAGAAACGTGTAACTCTGTGAGTTGCATTCACACATGGCAATGCAGTTTCTCAGAAAGCTTCTCTTTAGTTATTATGTGAGGATATTTCCTTTATCACCATGGGCCCCAATAGGCTCCCAAATATCACTTTGCAGATTCCACGAAAAGAGTGTTAGCAAACTGCTTCTTGAGGCAGAGGTTGTAACTCTGTGAGATGAACTCACAGATCAGAAAGAAGTTTCTCAGAAAGCTTCTTTCACGTTTTGAACGGATGAAATTTCCTTTATCAGCGTAGGCCTCAATGTGATCCAAAGAAGCCCTTCTCAGATTCCTCAAAGACAGTGTTAATGGACTGCTCCACGAAACATAAGTGTAACTCTGTGAGATGAATTCACACATCACCAAGAAGTTTCTAAGAAAGCTTCTTTCTAGTTTTCATCTGTGGATATTTCCTTTGTCACTGTAATGTTCATTGCGCTATGAAGTATCTAATTGCAGATTTCCAGAAAACTGTGCTAACAAACTGATCACTGAAGAGAAACGTGTAACTCTGTGAGTTGCATTCACACATGGCAATGCAGTTTCTCAGAAAGCTTCTCTTTAGTTATTATGTGAGGATATTTCCTTTATCACCATGGGCCCCAATAGGCTCCCAAATATCACTTTGCAGATTCCACGAAAAGAGTGTTAGCAAACTGCTTCTTGAGGCAGAGGTTGTAACTCTGTGAGATGAACTCACAGATCAGAAAGAAGTTTCTCAGAAAGCTTCTTTCACGTTTTGAACGGATGAAATTTCCTTTATCAGCGTAGGCCTCAATGTGATCCAAAGAAGCCCTTCTCAGATTCCTCAAAGACAGTGTTAATGGACTGCTCCACGAAACATAAGTGTAACTCTGTGAGATGAATTCACACATCACCAAGAAGTTTCTAAGAAAGCTTCTTTCTAGTTTTCATCTGTGGATATTTCCTTTGTCACTGTAATGTTCATTGCGCTATGAAGTATCTAATTGCAGATTTCCAGAAAACTGTGCTAACAAACTGATCACTGAAGAGAAACGTGTAACTCTGTGAGTTGCATTCACACATGGCAATGCAGTTTCTCAGAAAGCTTCTCTTTAGTTATTATGTGAGGATATTTCCTTTATCACCATGGGCCCCAATAGGCTCCCAAATATCACTTTGCAGATTCCACGAAAAGAGTGTTAGCAAACTGCTTCTTGAGGCAGAGGTTGTAACTCTGTGAGATGAACTCACAGATCAGAAAGAAGTTTCTCAGAAAGCTTCTTTCACGTTTTGAACGGATGAAATTTCCTTTATCAGCGTAGGCCTCAATGTGATCCAAAGAAGCCCTTCTCAGATTCCTCAAAGACAGTGTTAATGGACTGCTCCACGAAACATAAGTGTAACTCTGTGAGATGAATTCACACATCACCAAGAAGTTTCTAAGAAAGCTTCTTTCTAGTTTTCATCTGTGGATATTTCCTTTGTCACTGTAATGTTCATTGCGCTATGAAGTATCTAATTGCAGATTTCCAGAAAACTGTGCTAACAAACTGATCACTGAAGAGAAACGTGTAACTCTGTGAGTTGCATTCACACATGGCAATGCAGTTTCTCAGAAAGCTTCTCTTTAGTTATTATGTGAGGATATTTCCTTTATCACCATGGGCCCCAATAGGCTCCCAAATATCACTTTGCAGATTCCACGAAAAGAGTGTTAGCAAACTGCTTCTTGAGGCAGAGGTTGTAACTCTGTGAGATGAACTCACAGATCAGAAAGAAGTTTCTCAGAAAGCTTCTTTCACGTTTTGAACGGATGAAATTTCCTTTATCAGCGTAGGCCTCAATGTGATCCAAAGAAGCCCTTCTCAGATTCCTCAAAGACAGTGTTAATGGACTGCTCCACGAAACATAAGTGTAACTCTGTGAGATGAATTCACACATCACCAAGAAGTTTCTAAGAAAGCTTCTTTCTAGTTTTCATCTGTGGATATTTCCTTTGTCACTGTAATGTTCATTGCGCTATGAAGTATCTAATTGCAGATTTCCAGAAAACTGTGCTAACAAACTGATCACTGAAGAGAAACGTGTAACTCTGTGAGTTGCATTCACACATGGCAATGCAGTTTCTCAGAAAGCTTCTCTTTAGTTATTATGTGAGGATATTTCCTTTATCACCATGGGCCCCAATAGGCTCCCAAATATCACTTTGCAGATTCCACGAAAAGAGTGTTAGCAAACTGCTTCTTGAGGCAGAGGTTGTAACTCTGTGAGATGAACTCACAGATCAGAAAGAAGTTTCTCAGAAAGCTTCTTTCACGTTTTGAACGGATGAAATTTCCTTTATCAGCGTAGGCCTCAATGTGATCCAAAGAAGCCCTTCTCAGATTCCTCAAAGACAGTGTTAATGGACTGCTCCACGAAACATAAGTGTAACTCTGTGAGATGAATTCACACATCACCAAGAAGTTTCTAAGAAAGCTTCTTTCTAGTTTTCATCTGTGGATATTTCCTTTGTCACTGTAATGTTCATTGCGCTATGAAGTATCTAATTGCAGATTTCCAGAAAACTGTGCTAACAAACTGATCACTGAAGAGAAACGTGTAACTCTGTGAGTTGCATTCACACATGGCAATGCAGTTTCTCAGAAAGCTTCTCTTTAGTTATTATGTGAGGATATTTCCTTTATCACCATGGGCCCCAATAGGCTCCCAAATATCACTTTGCAGATTCCACGAAAAGAGTGTTAGCAAACTGCTTCTTGAGGCAGAGGTTGTAACTCTGTGAGATGAACTCACAGATCAGAAAGAAGTTTCTCAGAAAGCTTCTTTCACGTTTTGAACGGATGAAATTTCCTTTATCAGCGTAGGCCTCAATGTGATCCAAAGAAGCCCTTCTCAGATTCCTCAAAGACAGTGTTAATGGACTGCTCCACGAAACATAAGTGTAACTCTGTGAGATGAATTCACACATCACCAAGAAGTTTCTAAGAAAGCTTCTTTCTAGTTTTCATCTGTGGATATTTCCTTTGTCACTGTAATGTTCATTGCGCTATGAAGTATCTAATTGCAGATTTCCAGAAAACTGTGCTAACAAACTGATCACTGAAGAGAAACGTGTAACTCTGTGAGTTGCATTCACACATGGCAATGCAGTTTCTCAGAAAGCTTCTCTTTAGTTATTATGTGAGGATATTTCCTTTATCACCATGGGCCCCAATAGGCTCCCAAATATCACTTTGCAGATTCCACGAAAAGAGTGTTAGCAAACTGCTTCTTGAGGCAGAGGTTGTAACTCTGTGAGATGAACTCACAGATCAGAAAGAAGTTTCTCAGAAAGCTTCTTTCACGTTTTGAACGGATGAAATTTCCTTTATCAGCGTAGGCCTCAATGTGATCCAAAGAAGCCCTTCTCAGATTCCTCAAAGACAGTGTTAATGGACTGCTCCACGAAACATAAGTGTAACTCTGTGAGATGAATTCACACATCACCAAGAAGTTTCTAAGAAAGCTTCTTTCTAGTTTTCATCTGTGGATATTTCCTTTGTCACTGTAATGTTCATTGCGCTATGAAGTATCTAATTGCAGATTTCCAGAAAACTGTGCTAACAAACTGATCACTGAAGAGAAACGTGTAACTCTGTGAGTTGCATTCACACATGGCAATGCAGTTTCTCAGAAAGCTTCTCTTTAGTTATTATGTGAGGATATTTCCTTTATCACCATGGGCCCCAATAGGCTCCCAAATATCACTTTGCAGATTCCACGAAAAGAGTGTTAGCAAACTGCTTCTTGAGGCAGAGGTTGTAACTCTGTGAGATGAACTCACAGATCAGAAAGAAGTTTCTCAGAAAGCTTCTTTCACGTTTTGAACGGATGAAATTTCCTTTATCAGCGTAGGCCTCAATGTGATCCAAAGAAGCCCTTCTCAGTTTCCTCAAAGACAGTGTTAATGGACTGCTCCACGAAACATAAGTGTAACTCTGTGAGATGAATTCACACATCACCAAGAAGTTTCTAAGAAAGCTTCTTTCTAGTTTTCATCTGTGGATATTTCCTTTGTCACTGTAATGTTCATTGCGCTATGAAGTATCTAATTGCAGATTTCCAGAAAACTGTGCTAACAAACTGATCACTGAAGAGAAACGTGTAACTCTGTGAGTTGCATTCACACATGGCAATGCAGTTTCTCAGAAAGCTTCTCTTTAGTTATTATGTGAGGATATTTCCTTTATCACCATGGGCCCCAATAGGCTCCCAAATATCACTTTGCAGATTCCACGAAAAGAGTGTTAGCAAACTGCTTCTTGAGGCAGAGGTTGTAACTCTGTGAGATGAACTCACAGATCAGAAAGAAGTTTCTCAGAAAGCTTCTTTCACGTTTTGAACGGATGAAATTTCCTTTATCAGCGTAGGCCTCAATGTGATCCAAAGAAGCCCTTCTCAGATTCCTCAAAGACAGTGTTAATGGACTGCTCCACGAAACATAAGTGTAACTCTGTGAGATGAATTCACACATCACCAAGAAGTTTCTAAGAAAGCTTCTTTCTAGTTTTCATCTGTGGATATTTCCTTTGTCACTGTAATGTTCATTGCGCTATGAAGTATCTAATTGCAGATTTCCAGAAAACTGTGCTAACAAACTGATCACTGAAGAGAAACGTGTAACTCTGTGAGTTGCATTCACACATGGCAATGCAGTTTCTCAGAAAGCTTCTCTTTAGTTATTATGTGAGGATATTTCCTTTATCACCATGGGCCCCAATAGGCTCCCAAATATCACTTTGCAGATTCCACGAAAAGAGTGTTAGCAAACTGCTTCTTGAGGCAGAGGTTGTAACTCTGTGAGATGAACTCACAGATCAGAAAGAAGTTTCTCAGAAAGCTTCTTTCACGTTTTGAACGGATGAAATTTCCTTTATCAGCGTAGGCCTCAATGTGATCCAAAGAAGCCCTTCTCAGATTCCTCAAAGACAGTGTTAATGGACTGCTCCACGAAACATAAGTGTAACTCTGTGAGATGAATTCACACATCACCAAGAAGTTTCTAAGAAAGCTTCTTTCTAGTTTTCATCTGTGGATATTTCCTTTGTCACTGTAATGTTCATTGCGCTATGAAGTATCTAATTGCAGATTTCCAGAAAACTGTGCTAACAAACTGATCACTGAAGAGAAACGTGTAACTCTGTGAGTTGCATTCACACATGGCAATGCAGTTTCTCAGAAAGCTTCTCTTTAGTTATTATGTGAGGATATTTCCTTTATCACCATGGGCCCCAATAGGCTCCCAAATATCACTTTGCAGATTCCACGAAAAGAGTGTTAGCAAACTGCTTCTTGAGGCAGAGGTTGTAACTCTGTGAGATGAACTCACAGATCAGAAAGAAGTTTCTCAGAAAGCTTCTTTCACGTTTTGAACGGATGAAATTTCCTTTATCAGCGTAGGCCTCAATGTGATCCAAAGAAGCCCTTCTCAGATTCCTCAAAGACAGTGTTAATGGACTGCTCCACGAAACATAAGTGTAACTCTGTGAGATGAATTCACACATCACCAAGAAGTTTCTAAGAAAGCTTCTTTCTAGTTTTCATCTGTGGATATTTCCTTTGTCACTGTAATGTTCATTGCGCTATGAAGTATCTAATTGCAGATTTCCAGAAAACTGTGCTAACAAACTGATCACTGAAGAGAAACGTGTAACTCTGTGAGTTGCATTCACACATGGCAATGCAGTTTCTCAGAAAGCTTCTCTTTAGTTATTATGTGAGGATATTTCCTTTATCACCATGGGCCCCAATAGGCTCCCAAATATCACTTTGCAGATTCCACGAAAAGAGTGTTAGCAAACTGCTTCTTGAGGCAGAGGTTGTAACTCTGTGAGATGAACTCACAGATCAGAAAGAAGTTTCTCAGAAAGCTTCTTTCACGTTTTGAACGGATGAAATTTCCTTTATCAGCGTAGGCCTCAATGTGATCCAAAGAAGCCCTTCTCAGATTCCTCAAAGACAGTGTTAATGGACTGCTCCACGAAACATAAGTGTAACTCTGTGAGATGAATTCACACATCACCAAGAAGTTTCTAAGAAAGCTTCTTTCTAGTTTTCATCTGTGGATATTTCCTTTGTCACTGTAATGTTCATTGCGCTATGAAGTATCTAATTGCAGATTTCCAGAAAACTGTGCTAACAAACTGATCACTGAAGAGAAACGTGTAACTCTGTGAGTTGCATTCACACATGGCAATGCAGTTTCTCAGAAAGCTTCTCTTTAGTTATTATGTGAGGATATTTCCTTTATCACCATGGGCCCCAATAGGCTCCCAAATATCACTTTGCAGATTCCACGAAAAGAGTGTTAGCAAACTGCTTCTTGAGGCAGAGGTTGTAACTCTGTGAGATGAACTCACAGATCAGAAAGAAGTTTCTCAGAAAGCTTCTTTCACGTTTTGAACGGATGAAATTTCCTTTATCAGCGTAGGCCTCAATGTGATCCAAAGAAGCCCTTCTCAGATTCCTCAAAGACAGTGTTAATGGACTGCTCCACGAAACATAAGTGTAACTCTGTGAGATGAATTCACACATCACCAAGAAGTTTCTAAGAAAGCTTCTTTCTAGTTTTCATCTGTGGATATTTCCTTTGTCACTGTAATGTTCATTGCGCTATGAAGTATCTAATTGCAGATTTCCAGAAAACTGTGCTAACAAACTGATCACTGAAGAGAAACGTGTAACTCTGTGAGTTGCATTCACACATGGCAATGCAGTTTCTCAGAAAGCTTCTCTTTAGTTATTATGTGAGGATATTTCCTTTATCACCATGGGCCCCAATAGGCTCCCAAATATCACTTTGCAGATTCCACGAAAAGAGTGTTAGCAAACTGCTTCTTGAGGCAGAGGTTGTAACTCTGTGAGATGAACTCACAGATCAGAAAGAAGTTTCTCAGAAAGCTTCTTTCACGTTTTGAACGGATGAAATTTCCTTTATCAGCGTAGGCCTCAATGTGATCCAAAGAAGCCCTTCTCAGATTTCCTCAAAGACAGTGTTAATGGACTGCTCCACGAAACATAAGTGTAACTCTGTGAGATGAATTCACACATCACCAAGAAGTTTCTAAGAAAGCTTCTTTCTAGTTTTCATCTGTGGATATTTCCTTTGTCACTGTAATGTTCATTGCGCTATGAAGTATCTAATTGCAGATTTCCAGAAAACTGTGCTAACAAACTGATCACTGAAGAGAAACGTGTAACTCTGTGAGTTGCATTCACACATGGCAATGCAGTTTCTCAGAAAGCTTCTCTTTAGTTATTATGTGAGGATATTTCCTTTATCACCATGGGCCCCAATAGGCTCCCAAATATCACTTTGCAGATTCCACGAAAAGAGTGTTAGCAAACTGCTTCTTGAGGCAGAGGTTGTAACTCTGTGAGATGAACTCACAGATCAGAAAGAAGTTTCTCAGAAAGCTTCTTTCACGTTTTGAACGGATGAAATTTCCTTTATCAGCGTAGGCCTCAATGTGATCCAAAGAAGCCCTTCTCAGATTCCTCAAAGACAGTGTTAATGGACTGCTCCACGAAACATAAGTGTAACTCTGTGAGATGAATTCACACATCACCAAGAAGTTTCTAAGAAAGCTTCTTTCTAGTTTTCATCTGTGGATATTTCCTTTGTCACTGTAATGTTCATTGCGCTATGAAGTATCTAATTGCAGATTTCCAGAAAACTGTGCTAACAAACTGATCACTGAAGAGAAACGTGTAACTCTGTGAGTTGCATTCACACATGGCAATGCAGTTTCTCAGAAAGCTTCTCTTTAGTTATTATGTGAGGATATTTCCTTTATCACCATGGGCCCCAATAGGCTCCCAAATATCACTTTGCAGATTCCACGAAAGAGTGTTAGCAAACTGCTTCTTGAGGCAGAGGTTGTAACTCTGTGAGATGAACTCACAGATCAGAAAGAAGTTTCTCAGAAAGCTTCTTTCACGTTTTGAACGGATGAAATTTCCTTTATCAGCGTAGGCCTCAATGTGATCCAAAGAAGCCCTTCTCAGATTCCTCAAAGACAGTGTTAATGGACTGCTCCACGAAACATAAGTGTAACTCTGTGAGATGAATTCACACATCACCAAGAAGTTTCTAAGAAAGCTTCTTTCTAGTTTTCATCTGTGGATATTTCCTTTGTCACTGTAATGTTCATTGCGCTATGAAGTATCTAATTGCAGATTTCCAGAAAACTGTGCTAACAAACTGATCACTGAAGAGAAACGTGTAACTCTGTGAGTTGCATTCACACATGGCAATGCAGTTTCTCAGAAAGCTTCTCTTTAGTTATTATGTGAGGATATTTCCTTTATCACCATGGGCCCCAATAGGCTCCCAAATATCACTTTGCAGATTCCACGAAAGAGTGTTAGCAAACTGCTTCTTGAGGCAGAGGTTGTAACTCTGTGAGATGAACTCACAGATCAGAAAGAAGTTTCTCAGAAAGCTTCTTTCACGTTTTGAACGGATGAAATTTCCTTTATCAGCGTAGGCCTCAATGTGATCCAAAGAAGCCCTTCTCAGTTTCCCCAAAGACAGTGTTAATGGACTGCTCCACGAAACATAAGTGTAACTCTGTGAGATGAATTCACACATCACCAAGAAGTTTCTAAGAAAGCTTCTTTCTAGTTTTCATCTGTGGATATTTCCTTTGTCACTGTAATGTTCATTGCGCTATGAAGTATCTAATTGCAGATTTCCAGAAAACTGTGCTAACAAACTGATCACTGAAGAGAAACGTGTAACTCTGTGAGTTGCATTCACACATGGCAATGCAGTTTCTCAGAAAGCTTCTCTTTAGTTATTATGTGAGGATATTTCCTTTATCACCATGGGCCCCAATAGGCTCCCAAATATCACTTTGCAGATTCCACGAAAAGAGTGTTAGCAAACTGCTTCTTGAGGCAGAGGTTGTAACTCTGTGAGATGAACTCACAGATCAGAAAGAAGTTTCTCAGAAAGCTTCTTTCACGTTTTGAACGGATGAAATTTCCTTTATCAGCGTAGGCCTCAATGTGATCCAAAGAAGCCCTTCTCAGATTCCCAAAGACAGTGTTAATGGACTGCTCCACGAAACATAAGTGTAACTCTGTGAGATGAATTCACACATCACCAAGAAGTTTCTAAGAAAGCTTCTTTCTAGTTTTCATCTGTGGATATTTCCTTTGTCACTGTAATGTTCATTGCGCTATGAAGTATCTAATTGCAGATTTCCAGAAAACTGTGCTAACAAACTGATCACTGAAGAGAAACGTGTAACTCTGTGAGTTGCATTCACACATGGCAATGCAGTTTCTCAGAAAGCTTCTCTTTAGTTATTATGTGAGGATATTTCCTTTATCACCATGGGCCCCAATAGGCTCCCAAATATCACTTTGCAGATTCCACGAAAAGAGTGTTAGCAAACTGCTTCTTGAGGCAGAGGTTGTAACTCTGTGAGATGAACTCACAGATCAGAAAGAAGTTTCTCAGAAAGCTTCTTTCACGTTTTGAACGGATGAAATTTCCTTATCAGCGTAGGCCTCAATGTGATCCAAAGAAGCCCTTCTCAGTTTCCCCAAAGACAGTGTTAATGGACTGCTCCACGAAACATAAGTGTAACTCTGTGAGATGAATTCACACATCACCAAGAAGTTTCTAAGAAAGCTTCTTTCTAGTTTTCATCTGTGGATATTTCCTTTGTCACTGTAATGTTCATTGCGCTATGAGTATCTAATTGCAGATTTCCAGAAAACTGTGCTAACAAACTGATCACTGAAGAGAAACGTGTAACTCTGTGAGTTGCATTCACACATGGCAATGCAGTTCTCAGAAAGCTTCTCTTTAGTTATTATGTGAGGATATTTCCTTTATCCCATGGGCCCCAATAGGCTCCCAAATATCACTTTGCAGCTTCCAAGAAAAGAGTTTAGCAAACTGCTTCTTGAGGCAGAGGTTGTCACTCTGTGAGATGAACTCACAGATCAGAAAGAAGTTTCTCAGAAGCTTCTTTCACGTTTTTGAACGGATGAAATTTCCTTTATCAGCGTAGGCCTTCAATGTGATCCTAAGAAGCCTTCAGTTCACTTTCACAAAGACAGTTGTTAATGGGACTGCTCCACGAACCATAAGTGTAACTTCTGTGAGATGAATTCACACACACCAAGAACGTTTCTAAAGAAAGCTTCTTTCTAGTATTCATTCGTGGATATTTCCTTTATCACTGTAATGTTTCATTGCGATATGAAGTATCTAATTGCAGATCTCCGAAAACTGTGCTAACAAACTGATCACTGAAGAGAAACGTGTAACTCGTGAGAACAAGCTGAGAAAAAGAAACTAAAGGTGCGTACAAAAGAACAGAGTGAGTAACAAGACAATAGACAAAGGAGGAAACGGGTAGTACAATCGTCTGCGACTGGATTAGTTGCATATCACGCATGGCAATGGCAGTTTCGTCTTCAGAGCTTCTCTTGTGTATTATGTTGTAGCATATTTGCCTTAATAATCACCATGGGTCCCAGCAATAGACTCCCGAATATCATTTGCAGATTCCAGAGAGATGTTCGCAAACTGCTTCTTGAGGCAAGGTAGTTGTACCTGGCTGTGACTAAAGATACTCACGATCAAAAGAATTTTCTCAGAGCTTTCTTGCACGGTCTGAACGGATGAAATTTCCTTTATCAGCGTAGAGCCTCAATGTGATCCAAAGAAGCCCTTCTCAGTTGTTCCCCAAAGACAGTGGTTAATGGACTGCTCCACGAACATAAGTGTAACTACTCTGTGAGATGAATTCACACATCACCAGAAGTTTGTCTAAGAAAGCTTCTTTCTAGTTTTCATCTGTGATATTCCTTTGTCACTGTAATGTTCATTGCGCTATGAAGTATCTAATGCAGATTTCCAGAAAACTGTGCTACAAACTGATCAGTGAAGAGAAACGTGTAACTCTGTGAGTTTGCATTCACACATGGCAATGCAGTTTCTCAGAAAGCTTCTCTTATATTATGATGATAGGATATTTGCTTATCACCATGGGCCCCAATAGACTCCCAAATATCACTTTGCAGATTCCCGAAGAGAGTGTTAGCAAACTGCTTCTTGAGGCAGAGTTTGTACACTCTTGAGAATGAACTCACAGATCAAAAGAAGTTTCTCAGAAGCTTCTTTCACCGTTTTGAACGGATGAAATTCCTTTATACACGTACCCTCAATGTGATCCAAAGAAGCCCTCTCTCCTCCATTTCCCCAAGACAGTGTTATGGACTGCTCCACGAAACATAAGTGTAACTCTGTGAGATAATTCACACAATCACCAAGAGTTTCTAAGAAGCTTCTTTCTAGTTTTCATCTTGGATATTTCCTTTGTACGTATGTTCATTGCGCTATAGGTATCTAATTGCAGATTTCCAGAAAACTGTGCAACAAACTGATCAATGAAGAGAAACGTTAACCTGTGAGTTGCATTCACCATGGCAATGCAGTTTCTCCAGAACAGCTTCTCTTAGTTATTAGTGAGGATATTTGCTTTATCACACATGGGCCCCATAGACTCCAAATATCACTTTCAGTATCCACGAAGAAGTGTTAGAAACTGCTTCTGAGGGCACTGAGTTTGTAATCTCTGTGAGAGAACTCACAGATCAGAAAGAAGTTTCTTCAGAAAGCTTCTTTACGTTTTGAACGGATGGAGAATTTCCTTTATCACGCGTAGGCCTCAATGTGATCCAAAGAAGCCCTTCTCAGTGTTTCCCCCCAAGACTGTTAATGGGACTCTCCACGAAACTAAGTGTACACTCTGTGAGATGAATTCACACATCACCAAGAAAGTTTCTAAGAAAGCTCTCTTTCTCTAGTTTTCATCTGTGGATTTTCCTTTGTCACTGTATGTTCATTGCGCTATGAAGTATCTAATTGCAGATTTCCAGAAAACTGTTGCTAACAAACTGATCAATATAAGAGAAACGTGTAACTCTGGGAGTTGCATTCACACAGCAATGCAGGTCTGTTCTCAGAAAGCTTCTCTTTAGTTATTATGTGGGATATTTGCTTTATCAACATGGGCCCCCAATAATCCCAAATCACTTTGCAGATTCCACGAAGAGAGTGTAAGCAAACTGCTTCTAAGCTTGAGGCAGAGTTGTAACTCTGTGAGATGAACTCACAATCAGAAAGAAGTTTCTCAAAGCTTCTTTCAACGTTTTGAACGATGAAATTTCCTTTATCAGCGTAGGCCTCATTGACCAAAGAAGCCCTTCTCAGTTTCCCTCAAAGACAGTGTTAATGGACTGCTCCACGAAACATAGTGTAACTCTGTGAGATGAATTCACACATCCACAAGAATTTCTAAGAAAGCTCTTTCTAGTTTTCATCTTGTGGATATTTCCTTTGTCACTGTAATGTCATTGCGCTATGAAGTATCTAGAATTGCAGATTCCAGAAAACTGGTGCTAACAAACTGATCAATGAAGAACGGGTAACATACTACTCTGTGAGTTGCATTCACACATGGCAATGCAGTTTCTCAGAAGCTTCTCTTTAGTTATTATGTAGGATATTTGCTTATCACCATGGGCCCCCAATAGACTCCCAAATATCACTTTGCAGATTTCCACGAAGAGAGTGTTAGCAAACTGCTTCTTAGGCAGAGTTTGTAACTCTTAGATGACTCACAATCAGAAAGAAGTTTCTCAAAAGCTCTTTCACGTTTTTGACGGATGACATTTCCCTTTAATCACGTAGGCCTCAAGTGATCCAAGAGCCCTTCTCAGTTTCCCCAAAGACAGTTTAATGGACTGCCCACGAAACAGAGTGCTAACTCTGTAGTGAATTCAACACATCACCAAGATTTCTAAGAAAGCTTCTTCTACTTTTCATCTGTGGATATTTCCCTTTGTCTGTAATGTTCATTGCGCTATGAATTATCTAATTGCAGAATTTTCCAGAAAACTGTGCTAACAAACTGATCAATGAAGAGAAACGTTGTAACTCTGTGAGTTGCCTCCACACC